>NW_027467777.1:17791606-17880748 GCF_004210375.1 Tachypleus tridentatus
CACGGTGTTGACCAAACTCTCTATGTTTTCATAGCTTTAGACATCACGGTGTTGACCAACTCTCTATGTTTTCATACTTTAGACATCACGGTGTTGGCCAACTCTCTATGTTTTTTTTTAGACATACTCTCTATGTTTTCATACTCTAGACATCACGGTGTTGACCAACTCTCTATGTTTTCATACTCTAGACATCACGGTGTTGGTGTTCCAACTCTCTATGTTTTTCTTACTCTAGACATCACGGTGTTGACCAACTCTCTATGTTTTCATACTCTAGGACATCTCACGGTGTTGACCAACTCTCTCTATGTTTTCATACTTTAGACATCACGGTGTTGGCCAACTCTCTATGTTTTCATACTATGTTTTTTCATACTTTAGACATCACGGTGTTGAGTAACTCTCTATGTTTTCATACTTCTAGACATCACGGTGTTGACCAACTCTCTATGTTTTTTCATACTTTAGACATCACGGTGTTGACCAACTCTCTATGTTTTTCATACTTTAGACATCACGGTGGTGGCCAACTCTCTATGTTTTCCATACTTTAGACATCACGGTGTTGACCAACTCTCTATGTTTTTGCTTTAGACATCACGGTGTTGACCAACTCTCTATGTTTTATACTCTAGACATCACGGTGTTGGCCAACTCTCTATGTTTTTCATACTCTTAGACATCACTGGTGTTGGCCAACTCTATGTTTTCTTCATACTTTAGACATCACGGTGTTAACCAACTCTCTATGTTTTTCATACTCTAGACATCACGGTGTTGCAACCAACTCTGTATGTTTTTCATACTTTTAGACATCACGGTGTAACTCCAACTCTATGTTTTTCATACTCTAGACATCACGGTGTGACCAACTCTCTATGTTTTCATACTTTAGACATCACGGTGTTGACCAACTCTCTATGTTTTTCATACTTTAGACATCACGGTGTTGACCAACTCTCTATGTTTTTTCATGCTTTAGACATCACGGTGTTATTAACTCTCTATGTTTTTCATACTTTAGACATCACGGTGTTGACCAACTTTCTATGTTTTTCATACTTTAGACATCATGGTGTTGGCCAACTCTCTATGTTTTTCATACTCTAGACATCACGGTGTTGACCAACTCTCTATGTTTTTTTCATACTTTAGACATCACGGTGTTAACCAACTCTCTATGTTTTCTCTATACTTTAGACATCACGGTGTTGGCCAACTCTCTATGTTTTTCATACTCTGGACATCACGGTGTTGACCAATCTCTATGCTTTTTTCATACTTTAGACATCACGGTGTTGACCAACTCTCTATGTTTTTCATACTTTAGACATATCACGGTGCTTGACCAACTCTCTATGTTTTTCTATACTTTAGACATCACGGTGTTAACCAACTCTCTATGTTTTCATACTCTAGACATCACGGTGTTGACCAACTCTCTATGTTTTTTCATACTTTAGACATCACGGTGTTGACCAACTCTCTATGTTTTCTCATACTTTAGACATCACGGTGTTGATACATCTCTATGTTTTTCATACTACTTATCCATCACGGTGTTGGCCAACTCTCTATCTTTTCATACTCTAGACATCACGGTGTTGACCAACTCTCTATGTTTTTCATACTTTAGACATCACGGTGTTGACCAACTCTCTATGTTTTTCCTTTAGACATCACGGTGTTGACCAACTCTCTATGTTTTCATACTTTAGACATCACGGTGTTGACCAACTCTCTATGTTTTCTATACTTTAGACATCACGGTGTTGGACCAAATCTCTATGTTTTTCATACTTTAGACATCACGGTGTTGACCAACTCTCTATGTTTTCATACTTTAGACATCACGGTGTTGACCAACTCTCTATGTTTTCATACTTTAGACATCACGGTGTTGACCAACTCTCTATGTTTTTCATACTCTAGACATCACGGTGTTGACCAACTCTCTATGTTTTCATACTCTAGACATCACGGTGTTGACCAACTCTCTATGTTTTTTTCATACTCTAGACATCACGGTGTTAACCAACTCTCTATGTTTTTCATACTTTAGACATCACGGTGTGGCCAACTCTCTGTTGTTTTTCATACTTTTAGACATCACGGTGTTGACCAACTCTATGTTTTTCATACTCTAGACATCACGGTGTTGACCAACTCTCTATGTTTTCATACTTTAGACATCACGGTGTTGACCTCTCTATGTTTTTCATACTCTAGACATCACGGTGTTAACCAACTCTCTATGTTTCACTTCATACTCTAGACATCACGGTGTTGCCAACCAACTTATCTACATTTTTCATACTACTGAGACATCACGGTGTTAACCAACTCTCTATGTTTTTCATACTCTAGACATCACGGTGTTGACCAACTCTCTATGTTTTTCATACTTTAGACATCACGGTGTTGATCCAACTCTCTATGTTTTTCATACTTTAGACATCACGGTGTTGACCAACTCTCTATGTTTTTCATACTCTAGACATCACGGTGTTGACCAACTCTCTATGTTTTTCATACTTTAGACATCACGGTGTTGACCAACTCTATGTTTTTCATACTCTAGACATCACGGTGTTAACCAACTCTCTATGTTTTTCATACTCTAGACATCACGGTGTTGAACCAACTCTGTATGTTTTTTTCATACTCTAGACATCACGGTGTTGACCAACTCTCTATGTTTTCATACTTGCATAGACATCACGGTGTTAATAACTTCCAACTCTCTATGACCAACTCTATGTTTTTCATACTTTAGACATCACGGTGTTCACCAACTCTCTGTTTTTCATACTCTAGACATCACGGTGTATAGACCTTATCACACACGGTGTTGACCAACTATGTTTTTCATACTTTACGGTGTTAACCAACTCTATGTTTTTCATACTCTAGACATCACGGTGTTGACCAACTCTCTGTATGTTTTCATACTCTAGACATCACGGTGTTGACCAACTCTCTATGTTTTTCATACTCTAGACATCACGGTGTTCAACCAACGGTGTTACCAACTCTCTATGTTTTTCATACTTAGACATCACGGTGTTAACCAACTCTCTATGTTTTTCATACTTAGACATCACGGTGTTGACCAACTCTGTATGTTTTTCATACTCTAGACATCACGGTGTTGACTCAACTCTCTATGTTTTCATGTTCTAAGACATCACGGTTGACCAACTCTCTAACTAGACATCTGACCAACTCTCTATGTTTTTCATACTCTAGACATCACGGTGTTGGCCAACTCTCTATGTTTTTCATACTTTAGACATCACGGTGTTGGCCAACTCTCTAAGTTTTCATACTTAGACATCACGGTGTTGATATACTCTGAATGTACTTCATACTCTAGACATCACGGTGTTGACCAACTCTCTATGTTTTTCATACTCTAGACATCACGGTGTTGACCAACTCTCTATGTTTTTTCATACTTTAGACATCACGGTGTTGACCAACTCTCTATGTTTTCATACTCTAGACATCACGGTGTTGTAACTTTCTATGTTTTCATACTCTTTAGACATCACGGTGTTAACCAACTCTCTATGTTTTTCATACTCTAGACATCACGGTGTTGACCAACTCTCTATGTTTTTCATACTCTAGACATCACGGTGTTAACCAACTCTCTATGTTTTCATTTTAGACATCACGGTGTTGACCAACTCTCTATGTTTTTCATACTCTGGACATCACGGTGTTGGCCAACTCTCTATGTTTTTCATACTTTACATACATCACGGTGACCAACTCTCTATGTTTTTCATACTCTAGACATCACGGTGTTGACCTAACTCTCTCTCTGTTTTTCATACTATAGACATCACGGTGTTGGCCAACTCTGTATGTTTTTTCATACTTTAGACATCACGGTGCAACCAACTCTATGTTTTCATACTTTAGACATCACGGTGCTGACCAACTCTCTATGTTTTTTTCATACTCTAGACATCACGGTGTTGTTTTTCATACTCTAGACGGTGTTGACCAACTCTCTATGTTTTTCATACTCTAGACATCACGGTGTTGACCAACTCTCTATGTTTTTCATACTTTAGACATCACGGTGTTAACCAACTCTCTATGTTTTTCATACTCTAGACATCACGGTGTTGACCAACATTCTCTATGTTTTTCTATACTTTAGAACATCACGGTGTTGACCAACTCTCTCTATGTTTTTTCATACTCTAGACATCACGGTGTTGGCCAACTCTCTATGTTTTTCATACTCTAGACATCACGGTGTTGACCAACTCTCTATGTTTTTCATACTTTAGACATCACGGTGTTGACCAACTCTCTATGTTTTTCATACTTTAGACATCACGGTGTTAACCAACTCTGTATCAACTCTTTTCATTCTCTAGACATGACCAACTCTCTATGTTTTTCATACTTTAGACATCACGGTGTTGACCAACTTTCTATGTTTTTTTTCATACTTTAGACATCACGGTGTTGACCAACTCTCTATGTTTTCATACTTTAGACATCACGGTGTTGACCAACATTTCTATGTTTTTCATACTTTAGACATCACGGTGTTGACCAACTCTCTATGTTTTTCATACTTTAGACATCACGGTGTTAACCAACTCTGTATGTTTTTCATACTCTAGACATCACGGTGTTGACCAACTCTCTATGTTTTTCATACTTTAGACATCACGGTGTTGACCAACTCTCTATGTTTTTCATACTTTAGACATCACGGTGTTGACCAACTCTCTGTGTTTTTCATACTTTAGACATCACGGTGTTGACCAACATTCTATGTTTTTCATACTCTACACATCACGGTGTTGACCAACTCTCTATGTTTTTCATACTCTAGACATCACGGTGTTGACCAACTCTCTATGTTTTTCATACTCTAGACATCACGGTGTTGACCAACTCTCTATGTTTTTCATACTTTAGACATCACGGTGTTAACCAACTCTCTATGTTTTTCATACTCTAGACATCACGGTGTTGACCAACTCTCTATGTTTTTCATACTCTAGACATCACGGTGTTGACCAACTCTCTATGTTTTTCATACTTTAGACATCACGGTGTTGACCAACTCTCTATGTTTTTTCATACTCTAGACATCACGGTGTTGACCAACTCTCTATGTTTTCATACTCTAGACATCACGGTGTTGACCAACTCTCTATGTTTTTTTCATACTCTGACATCACGGTGTTGACCAACTCTATATATTTTTTCATACTCTAGACATCACGGTGTTAACCAACTCTCTATGTTTTCATACTCTAGACATCACGGTGTTGACCAACTCTCTATGTTTTCATACTTTAGACATCACGGTGTTGACCAACTTTCTATGTTTTTCATACTTAGACATCACGGTGTTAACCAACTCTCTATGTTTTCATACTCTAGACATCACGGTGTTGACCAACTCTATGTTTTTCATACTCTAGACATCACGGTGTTAACAACTCTCTATGTTTTTTCATACTCTAGACATCACGGTGTTGACCAACTCTCTATGTTTTTCATACTAGACATCACGGTGTTGACCAACTCTCTGTTCTTAAGTTTTCATACTCTAGACACGGTCACGGTGTTCATACCAACTCTCTATGTTTTTTCATACTCTAGACATCACGGTGTTGACCAACTCTCTATGTTTTCATACTCTAGACATCACGGTGTTGACCAACTCTCTATGTTTTCATACTTTAGACATCACGGTGTTGACCAACTTCTCTATGTTTTTCATACTTTAGACATCACGGTGTTGACCAACTCTCTATGTTTTTCATACTCTTAGACATCACGGTGTTGACCAACTCTCTATGTTTTTCATACTCTAGACATCACGGTGTTGACCAACTCTCTATGTTTTCATACTTTAGACATCACGGTGTTGACCAACTCTCTATGTTTTTCATACTCTAGACATCACGGTGTTCACTCACCAACTCTCTATGTTTTTCATACTTTAGACATCACGGTGTTGACCAACTCTCTATGTTTTTCATACTCTAGACATCACGGTGTTAACCAACTCTCTATGTTTTTCATACTTTAGACATCACGGTGTTGAACCAACTCTCTAGTGTTTTCATACTTTAGACATCACGGTGTTGACCAACTCTCTATGTTTTCATACTTTAGACATCACGGTGTTGACCAACTCTCTATGTTTTCATACTCTAGACATCACGGTGTTGGCCAACTCTCTATGTTTTCATACTTTAGACATCACGGTGTTGACCAACTCTCTATGTTTTTCATACTTTAGACATCACGGTGTTGACCAACTCTCTATGTTTTTCATACTTTAGACATCACGGTGTTGGCCAACTCTCTATGTTTTTCATACTCTAGACATCACGGTGTTGACCAACTCTCTATGTTTTTTCATACTTTAGACATCACGGTGTTGACCAACTCTCTATGTTTTTCATACTCTAGACATCACGGTGTTGACCAACTCTCTATGTTTTTTCATACTTTAGACATCACGGTGTTGACCAACTCTCTATGTTTTTCATACTTTAGACATCACGGTGTTGACCAACTCTCTATGTTTTCATACTCTAGACATCACGGTGTTGACCAACTCTCTATGTTTTTCATACTCTAGACATCACGGTGTTGACCAACTCTCTATGTTTTCATACTCTAAGACATCACGGTGTTAACCAACTCTCTATGTTTTTCATACTCTAGACATCACGGTGTTGACCAACTCTCTATGTTTTTCATACTTTTTCATACTACTTTAGACATCACGGTGTTGGCCAACTCTCTATGTTTTTCATACTCTAGACATCACGGTGTTGACCAACTCTCTATGTTTTCATACTCTAGACATCACGGTGTTGACCAACTCTCTATGTTTTTCATACTTTAGACATCACGGTGTTGACCAACTCTCTATGTTTTTCATACTTTAGACATCACGGTGTTGACCAACTCTCTATGTTTTTCATACTAGACATCACGGTGTTGACCAACTCTCTATGTTTTTCATACTCTAGACATCACGGTGTTGACCAACTCTCTATGTTTTTCATACTCTAGACATCACGGTGTTGGACCAACTCTATGTTTTTTCATACTTTAGACATCACGGTGTTAACCAACTCTCTATGTTTTTTCATACTTCTAGACATCACGGTGTTGGCCAACTCTCTATGTTTTTCATACTCTAGACATCACGGTGTTGACCAACTCTCTATGTTTTTCATACTCTAGACATCACGGTGTTGACCAACTCTCTATGTTTTTCATACTTTAGACATCACGGTGTTAACCAACTTTCTATGTCTCTCTATGTTTTCATACTTTAGACATCACGGTGTTGACCAACTCTCTATGTTTTTCATACTTTAGACATCACGGTGTTGACCAACTCTCTATGTTTTTTCATACTCTAGACATCACGGTGTTGACCAACTCTCTATGTTTTCATACTTTAGACATCACGGTGTTGGCCAACTCTCTATGTTTTTTTTCATACTTTAGACATCACGGTGTTGGACCAACTCTCTATGTTTTTTGTACTCTAGACATCACGGTGTTGACCAACTCTCTATGTTTTTCATACTTTAGACATCACGGTGTTGACCAACTCTCTATGTTTTTCATACTTTAGACATCACGGTGTTGACCAACTCTCTATGTTTTTCATACTTTAGACATCACGGTGTTGACCAACTCTATGTTTTTCATACTCTAGACATCACGGTGTTGACCAACTCTCTATGTTTTCATACTTTAGACATCACGGTGTTGACCAACTCTCTATGTTTTTCATACTCTAGACATCACGGTGTTGACCAACTCTCTATGTTTTTCATACTTTAGACATCACGGTGTTGACCAACTTTCTATGTTTTTCATACTTTAGACATCACGGTGTTGACCAACTCTCTATGTTTTTCATACTTTAGACATCACGGTGTTAACCAACTTTCTATGTTTTTCATACTCTAGACATCACGGTGTTGGCCAACTCTCTATGTTTTTCATACTCTAGACATCACGGTGTTGACCAACTCTCTATGTTTTCATACTTTAGACATCACGGTGTTGACCAACTCTCTATGTTTTTCATACTCTAGACATCACGGTGTTGACCAACTCTCTATGTTTTTCATACTTCTAGACATCACGGTGTTGACCAACTCTATGTTTTTTTTCATACTCTAGACATCACGGTGTTGACCAACTCTCTATGTTTTTCATACTCTAGACATCACGGTGACCAACCAACTCTGTATGTTTTTCATACTCTAGACATCACGGTGTTGACCAACTCTCTATGTTTTTCATACTTTAGACATCACGGTGTTAACCAACTTTCTATGTTTTTCATACTCTAGACATCACGGTGTTCACCAACTCTCTATGTTTTTCATACTCTAGACATCACGGTGTTGACCAACTTTCTATGTTTTTCATACTTTAGACATCACGGTGTTGACCAACTCTCTATGTTTTTTCATACTCTAGACATCACGGTGTTAACCAACTTTCTATGTTTTTCATACTCTAGACATCACGGTGTTGACCAACTCTCTATGATTTTCATACTTTAGACATCACGGTGTTGACCAACTCTGTATGTTTTTCATACTTTATACATCACGGTGTTGACCAACTCTCTATGTTTTTCATACTTTATACATCACGGTGCTAACCAACTCTAAGTTTTTTCATACTCTAGACATCACGGTGTTGACTAACTCTCTATGTTTTTCATACTCTAGACATCACGGTGTTAACCAACTCTCTATGTTTTTCATACTCTAGACATCACGGTGTTAACCAACTCTCTATGTTTTTCATACTCTAGACATCACGGTGTTGACTAACTCTCTATGTTTTTCATACTCTAGACATCACGGTGTTAACCAACTCTCTATGTTTTTCATACTCTAGACATCACGGTGTTGACCAACTCTCTATGTTTTTCATACTCTAGACATCACGGTGTTGACTAACTCTCTATGTTTTTCATACTCTAGACATCACGGTGTTAACCAACTCTGTATGTTTTTCATACTCTAGACATCACGGTGTTAACCAACTCTGTATGTTTTTCATACTTTAGACATCACGGTGTTTGACCAACTCTCTATGTTTTCATACTCTAGACATCACGGTGTTGACCAACTCTCTATGTTTTTCATACTCTAGACATCACGGTGTTAACCAACTCTCTATGTTTTTCATACTCTAGACATCACGGTGTTGACCAACTCTCTATGTTTTTCATACTCTAGACATCACGGTGTTGACCAACTCTCTATGTTTTTCATACTCTAGACATCACGGTGTTGACCAACTCTCTATGTTTTTCATACTTTAGACATCACGGTGTTGACCAACTCTCTATGTTTTTCATACTCTAGACATCACGGTGTTGGCCAACTCTCTATGTTTTTCATACTCTAGACATCACGGTGTTTTCTATGTTTTTCATACTTTAGACATCACGGTGTTGACCAACTTTCTATGTTTTTCATACTTTAGACATCACGGTGTTAACCAACTCTGTATGTTTTTCATTCTCTAGACATCACGGTGTTGACCAACATTCTATGTTTTTCATACTTTAGACATCACGGTGTTGACCAACTCTCTATGTTTTTCATACTTTTAGACATCACGGTGTTAACCAACTCTGTATGTTTTTCATACTCTAGACATCACGGTGTTGACCAACATTCTATGTTTTTCATACTTTAGACATCACGGTGTTGACCAACTTTCTATGTTTTTCATACTTTAGACATCACGGTGTTAACCAACTCTGTATGTTTTTCATTCTCTAGACATCACGGTGTTGACCAACTTTCTATGTTTTTCATACTTTAGACATCACGGTGTTAACCAACTCTGTATGTTTTTCATTCTCTAGACATCACGGTGTTGACCAACATTCTATGTTTTTCATACTTTAGACATCACGGTGTTGACCAACTTTCTATGTTTTTCATACTTTAGACATCACGGTGTTAACCAACTCTGTATGTTTTTCATTCTCTAGACATCACGGTGTTGACCAACTCTCTATGTTTTTCATACTCTAGACATCACGGTGTTAACCAACTCTCTATGTTTTTCATACTCTAGACATCACGGTGTTAACCAACTCTCTATGTTTTTCATACTCTACACATCACGGTGTTAACCAACTCTCTATGTTTTTTATACTCTAGACATCACGGTGTTGACCAACTTTCTATGTTTTTCATACTTTAGACATCACGGTGTTAACCAACTCTGTATGTTTTTCATTCTCTAGACATCACGGTGTTGACCAACTCTCTATGTTTTTCATACTTTAGACATCACGGTGTTGACCAACTTTCTATGTTTTTCATACTTTAGACATCACGGTGTTAACCAACTCTGTATGTTTTTCATTCTCTAGACATCACGGTGTTGACCAACATTCTATGTTTTTCATTCTTTAGACATCACGGTGTTGACCAACATTCTATGTTTTTCATACTTTAGACATCACGGTGTTGACCAACTTTCTATGTTTTTCATACTTTAGACATCACGGTGTTGACCAACTCTCTATGTTTTTCATACTCTAGACATCACGGTGTTGACCAACTCTCTATGTTTTTCATACTCTAGACATCACGGTGTTAACCAACTCTCTATGTTTTTCATGCTCTAGACATCACGGTGTTGACCAACTTTCTATGTTTTTCATACTTTAGACATCACGGTGCTGACCAACTCTCTATGTTTTTCATACTCTAGACATCACGGTGTTGACCAACTCTCTATGTTTTTCATACTTTAGACATCACGGTGTTGACCAACTCTCTATGTTTTTCATACTCTAGACATCACGGTGTTGGCCAACTCTGTATGTTTTTCATACTCTAGACATCATGGTGTTGACAAGCTCTCTATGTTTTTCATACTCTAGACATCACGGTGTTAACCAACTCTCTATGTTTTTCATACTCTAGACATCACGGTGTTGACCAACTCTCTATGTTTTTCATAGTTTAGACATCACGGTGATGGCCAACTCTGTATGTTTTTCATTCTCTAGACATCACGGTGTTGGCCAACTCTGTATGTTTTTCATACTCTAGACATCACGGTGTTGACCAACTCTCTATGTTTTTCATACTCTAGACATCACGGTGTTGACCAACTCTCTATGTTTTTTCATACTCTAGACATCACGGTGTTGATCAACTCTCTATGTTTTTCATACTCTAGACATCACGGTGTTAACCAACTCTGTATGTTTTTCATACTCTATACATCACGGTGTTGACCAGCACTATGTTTTTCATACTTTAGACATCACGGTGTTGACCAACTCTCTATGTTTTTCATACTTTAGACGTCATGGTTTTGGTTAACGGCTTATGTTTTGTTTTTCAGGACAGGGTTTGTTCTCTGGGTTTTGACCAACATTGTTTCGAACATGGTGGTTCGACTCGCTGGTTATTGCACTATTCTGACTGGTGGAGCTGTACTGTTAGCTATCTTGACGTGGGCCTCCATTCGCCAGGTGCCGTCCTTGTCTGTTCGTTTGGAGAATGATTTTTTAACAACTTCCTTCGGTTTGTGTTTTGGTCTCATCGTGTTTGTAGGTAAGCCTAATTGTAGTTTGTGTACTTCACATTTAAACATGTAATGTAAATAAGTCATATTTAATTAATTGATTATCAACCACTATTGCGAATTGTGGCTTTTCCGCGTCTGTTCAGCGAATTATTACTCTGTTAAAAGACCAGGACTAGTGTAAGACAAGAGGGAAGTCAACTAGCCATCACCACCCACCGTCAACTCTTGTGTTACTCTTTTACCAACGATCAGTGAGATTGTCCGTAACATTATAACGCCCCTACGGCTGAATTGGCGAGCATGTTTGGCGCGACGGGTATTCGAACCCACGACCCTCGGATAACGAGTCTAGAGCATGAAACCACAGACGAAAGCAGCGTCTTTACTCATGCCCTTAAATGTGTCGCCGTTTACATTTTAAGACAAAGAAACAACCAAAAACCATTTAAATTATCTGTGTAATTAAAAGCACGATTTGTTTTAAATGTTGAAAAGCTCGGAACTAAAGTTTTGGGTATACTTTACAGGTGTATTGTGTCTTGTGGCAGGAATCCTTTTAGTTTATTTAGACCTGACCAGTCCTGACCTTCTGGCCTCTGTTTGGTGTGAACGTCTTGAATGATTATGACGAGTGTTACATTGGTAAGAAGTTAAACACCAGCTTTGAGTATTTTTCAAACAATTGTTTTGTTTGTTTTATGAATTTCGCGCGAAGCTACACGTGGGCTATCGAAGCCGCGACTTCATATTACGAGTCGTATGCTTTAACCCACCTGGCCATGCCGTGCTTTTTTGAAATAAAACAGGTTAACAGTAATTGATTAATTTTATATTCAATTTTAAGGCGATTAGTAGTAAAATGACAGGACAACTCTAATTTGTTGATTTTTTGTTTGTGTTTTCTTATAGCAAAGCCACATTGGGTTATCTGCTGAGCCTACCGAGGAGAATCGAATCCCTAATGTTAGCGATGTAAATCCGAAGACTTACCTTTGTACCAGCGGGGGACAATTTGTTTGTAAGGAGAAAACACTACTGTCTTCTAAATGTGAAAACTCCATTCATTCTAGGCGTCAGTATACATATAAAAGAGAATCCAAGAAATTCGAATATATGTAACTTTGTATTGTTTAGTTTGTGTTTTGAATTTCGCGCAAAGCTACACGAGGGCTATCTGCGCTAGCAGTCTCTAATTTAGCAGTGTAA
Source organism: Tachypleus tridentatus (assembly GCF_004210375.1). Classification (NCBI taxonomy): domain Eukaryota; kingdom Metazoa; phylum Arthropoda; class Merostomata; order Xiphosura; family Limulidae; genus Tachypleus; species Tachypleus tridentatus. The sequence continues at coordinate 17,804,423 of NW_027467777.1, forward strand.
GACTAAATTGAGAGCAATTAGTCATCACCACCCATCGCCAACTCTTGGGCTACTCTTTTAACCAACGAATAGTGGAATTGACCGTCACATTATAACGCTCTCACGTTGAAAGGACGAGCATGTTTCGTGTTACAGGGATTCGAACCCGCGACCTTCGGATTACGAGTCGTGTGCCTCAACCACGTGGCCATGCCGGGTCTTATTGTTTGGTAGAATAGTTAATATAGTGACGGAATATTAGTATTATTACGTGCTAGTAATACAAACCCTGAATTATTATAATCTAGTAAGAAAGTCTGTCATTTGAACTAAAGCAGAATAATTATTTGTGAATGACAATTATTTCGAGTCAAACTTGCTATAACACATATTTTGTGTTTTTCAGGATCTCGGAAACTCACATTCTGAGCGCCCTCTTGAAGAAAACGATGCAACTAAGGAAGGCTCAAGTTCTCCAAACCATCCTGCCGTATCTAAGGTTTGTCTTTCTTTTATTTATGTAATCCATGGATGGATGTACAGAGATAATATATCTTTATTCCATACAGTTTTAGTAGAATATATTATTTTAATGATTTCTCAAAGCACCGATGACATAAAGAAATTAGCTCACATATTTTCCATGAAATAAATAAAATAGAACAAACCGAATATTTTATGTGAATACGTAACTCGTGAAAGATAAACTCATAAAGTCCGACATGGTCAGTAGTTTTTCTCTACGTTTAGATATCCTTTCAACTTTTGATTCCAATAATGACCTAGTTTGTCAGAATCGTCAAACCTAGTTTCACATCAGTGAGAACATTTTAGTTGTTTGTTTGGGCCGACAGAGGACGTTTCATTTTCTTTTTAACTTCATAAACAAATCAGAAAACTAAATAGAATTAGTTTTATTAGACGTTTCTAATATAATAGACTAAATATAATTGGTTTCATTAGATGTTTCTCAATGACTTAGGTTATTTTGGTTACGGAATAGGAACTTTACGGTTTACGAAAGCGTGGGCTGCTATCGAGTTTCAAAAGAAGTTCGGAAGAGCGCCCTCTACCGGCACCTAGATGCATTTCCGATAGAACCTCATTGGATCGTCCAGTGTATGAAAACGTCACTATTTCGTATAAAAGGTAAGGAATTTCTTTTAATTCAGGTTTTCATTGTTTTAACTAAATATATTATAACGCTAAATTCCAGGCTCGATTCCCGTAGTGGTTATTAAGTAGTTTTGCACTAAAAGAGAGAAATTACTGGTAATTCACCTCAGTGTTATTAGCACAGCGACTCACAGGATCCTACTGAGTTTTTTGTTTTTCAAGCATAAACTTTCAGCTCGTAGCTTCATATCTAATTACACTCTTGGCTATTGAGAATTTCCTCTTATTGTTAACCTGAAAAAACCTGTTGATGGATGCAAGAAAAAAGGTGGGACCATTTATTTGCTTGTTTGTTTTTGAATTTCGCACAAAGCTTCTCGAGGGCTCTCTGTGCTAGCCGTCCCTAATTTAGCAGTGTAAGACTAGAGGGAAGGCAGCTAGTCATCACCACCCACCGCCAACTCTTGAGTTACTCTTTTACCAACGAATAGAGGGATGGACTATAACATTATAACGCTCCCATGGCTGAAAGGGCGACCATGTTTGGTGTGACGGGGATCCGAACCCGCAACCCTCGAATTACTAGTCGAGTGCCTTAACCACCTGGCCATGCAGGGTGCGTTTATGACCTTAATAATAATAACAATAAAACACTCACCAGGGAAGAAAGACTCGGTCTTGTGCTTCGTTTAATTTATTGTTGTTATTTTTACTGTCGCTAAAATACGTTTATGATTGTTTAGAGTAAGAAACGCAGCTAATTATTGTTTACCGTATTTTTCGGTGTGTAAGACGACCCTGAACGTATAGCGCAAATTAAAGGTATTTTGGCCAGGTGTTAAGGCACTCGACTCGTAATCCGAGGGTCGCGGGTTCGAATCTCCGTTACACCAAATATTCTCGCCCTTTCAGCCATGGGGGCGTTATAACGGGATCGGTCAATCCCACTATTTGTTGGTAAAAGTGTAGCCCAAGAGTTGGCGATGGGTGGTGATGACTAGCTGCCTTCCCTCTAGTCTTACACTGCTAAATTAGGGACGGCTAGCGCAAATAGCCCTCGTGTAGTTTTGCGCGAAATTAAAACAAAAAAAACAAACGTTAAATGTATTTATTTGATGTTCGGTGAAAAGGGCGACACCTATTGTGTGGCAAGTTTAGGATGTCACTTTTGTAAATAAATTCTTTAAGTTATTTATAAGTTGTCCCAACCGATTTTTTGTGGCAGTCGATATTGCATAAATGTGTTTTTAATGTTCTTCAAATATTACAGACAGTTTAATCCATCAGCACTTGAGTCACAAATGTATGACAAATAACTTGGCGACGTTTTCATCACACTTGAATTCCTTTCTGTTTTTAAAATATATTTTTTTAAAGTTTCGTGCAAAGCTACACATGGGGTCGTTATGAAGTTACAATCAATCCCATTATTCATTGGTACAAGAGCTGGCGGTGGGTGTTGAAGTCTAGCTATTTTTCCCTCTAGTCTTACACTGCTAAATTAGGGACGGACAGGGCAGATAGCCCTCGTGTAGCTTTGCGTGAAATTCAAAAAATAGTCATTATGCTGGTTCGGTTACCAGTCGTTTAGGGGGTTAAAATCAAGTTAAAGGATAGGTTAAAGTTAATATATATATCTTTTATTTTAAAAACCGCTGATGTTCATAAAACTTTTGTCAAGTGTATTACCAATTTAATGTAGTTTCGACTGACGTAGTTCTAATTCAACCAACTGACGATATATAAACATAATCCTAACGGATATCGACATCTTGAGATTCAGTCACAAGCCCTCATACTTAAAACTTATAATTAACTTATAACTGGATAAGAAAAAGAAACACTGATTTTATTAGTTGTGATTATTAGTTATTTAAAAAATCGAGTATGAACAATGTTTCATTTAAAATTAGGTTGGAGCAGGTGTACTCCAGCTCTCACGAGAATATTCTGATGTACGAGTTATAGAGGTGCTTTGGAGAAGAATGACAGATTGGCCACACCATCATTTAGATCGTGGAACGTTGGAGCGTCTTTATTATCTCATCTCTAAAATCCTAATTTTGTAATGGAATGTAGCTTCTAATTTCTAATATACTGATTAAAAGATGCAGTCTATAACCAGTGAATAAAGAGAGGTGTTTAGAGCTGAAACTTGGACGTATCATGATTAGTAGCCTACACAATCACACAGTTCCAGGTTTCAGGGAGTTCCGACCCTCATCAGTAACCATGATCATACAGTTCCAGGTTTCAGGGAGTTCCGACCCTCATCAGTAACCATGATCATACAGTTCCAGGTTTCAGGGAGTTCCGACCCTCATCAGTAGCCATGGTCACACAGTTTCAGGTTTAAAGGAGTTCTGACCCTCATCAGTAACCATGGTCACACAGTTTCAGGGGAGTTCCGACCCTCATAACCAGTCACACAGTTCCAGGTTTGGTCAACCACAGTTCCAGGTTTCAGGGAGTTCCGACCCTCATCAGTAACCATGATCACACAGTTCCAGGTTTCAGGGAGTTCCGACCCTCATCAGTAACCATGATCACACAGTTCCAGGTTTCAGGGAGTTCCGACCCTCATCAGTAACCATGGTCACACAGTTCCAGGTTTCAGGGAGTTCCGGTCACACCATGATCATACAGTTCCAGGTTTCAGGGAGTTCCGACCCTCATCAGTAACCATGATCATACAGTTCCAGGTTTCAGGGAGTTTCCGACCCTCATCAGTTTCAAACCATCAGTAACCATGATCATACAGTTCCAGGTTTCAGGGAGTTCCGACCCTCATCAGTAGCCATGGTCACACAGTTTCAGGTTTAAAGGAGTTCTGACCCTCATCAGTAACCATGGTCACACAGTTTCAGGTTTCAGGGAGTTCCGACCCTCATCAGTAACCATGGTCACACAGTTCCAGGTTTCAGGGAGTTCCGACCCTCATCAGTAACCATGATCATACAGTTCCAGGTTTCAGGGAGTTCCGACCCTCATCAGTAACCATGATCACACAGTTCCAGGTTTCAGTTCCGACCCTCATCAGTAACCATGATCACACAGTTCCAGGTTTCAGGGAGTTCCGACCCTCATCAGTAACCATGGTCACACAGTTCCAGGTTTCAGGGAGTTCCGACCCTCACCAGTAACCATGATCATACAGTTCCAGGTTTCAGGGTGTTCCGACCCTCATCAGTAACCATGATCATACAGTTCCAGGTTTCAGGGAGTTCCGACCCTCATCAGTAACCATGGTCACACAGTTCCAGGTTTCAGGGAGTTCCGACCCTCATCAGTAACCATGGTCACACAGTTCCAGGTTTCAGGGAGTTCCGACCCTCATCAGTAACCATGATCATACAGTTCCAGGTTTCAGGGTGTTCCGACCCTCATCAGTAACCATGATCACACAGTTCCAGGTTTCAGGGTGTTCCGACCCTCATCAGTAACCATGGCAAGGACAGGCCAAAAAATAAAATAGCTTTCTACTGATGATGGTGGGCCATTTATTATATTTTGTCTTTCGATGTGTCAACTGTAACTGTTCGAACTGACAAAATTCAGAGATAAAATAGCTTTCTCACTGATGGATGGTGGGCAAGGAGTTATTATATTATTTTGCCGATAAAATCAAGCTGTTACTGGTACCAAACAAGGAGTTATTTATGTAAATTCAGAGATAAAATAAAGCTTTCTTGATTGGTACCAAACAAGGATTTATTATATTATTTTGTCTTATAAAATAAAACTTTTGTTATTGTTCAAACAAGGAGTTATTTATGTAGCTTTGCGCTATAAAATAAAGCTTTGTTGGTGGGCCAAACAAGGATATTTATGTCTTTGCGCTATAAAATAAACTGTTTGTTATTGGTACAAATTGGAGTTATTTATGTAGCTTTGCTTAAAATAAAGCTTTTGTTATTGGTACCAAACAAGGAGTTATTTATGTAGCTTTGCGCTATAAAATAAAGCTTTTGTTATTGGTACCAAACAGTTTCTACCTCCACGTTTTGACTGCTAATCTAATGTCTTCAGAGAAAGTCCTGAGAAGGCCTCTCTGTGTGGTGGTGGTCGAGATCAGAACCACTCGAAATTAGAAAACAATCTTCCAGAAACCTCTGTCAGCCTTTCATCTTGCTGCTGCTGGTTTGTGGTTCGTATATCATTATTTAATGTAATTCAGTTTTATTTTAACGTCTTCTTAGACATGTCGAGTTATTACTCATATAATTTGACTTATGGTAGACTTTCTGTGTCTCTGTTGTAGTGTAGTCCACATTCACAAGGGATGTTGTAATGATGGTTTTGATATCCGTCAAGTGTTTAACTGATTTGTAGTGTGCCACTGCTGGGGTTTTTGTGTCTCTGTTCTAGTGTAGTCCACATTCACAAGGGATGTTGTACTGGTGGTTTTGATATCCGTCAAGTGTTTAACTGATTTGTAGTGTGCCACTGCTGGGGTTTCTGTTTCTCCGTTGTAGTGTAGTCCACATTCACAAGGGATGTTGTAATGATGGTTTTGATATCCGTCAAGTGTTTAACTGATTTGTAGTGTGCCACTGCTGGGGTTTCTGTGTTTCTGTTCTAGTGTAGTCCACATTCACAAGGGATGTTTCACTGATGGTTTTGATATCCGTCAAGTGTTTAACTGATTTGTAGTGTGCCACTGCTGGGGTTTCTGTTTCTCTGTTCTAGTGTAGTCCACATTCACAAGGGATGTTGTAATGATGGTTTTGATATCCGTCAAGTGTTTAACTGATTTGTAGTGTGCCACTGCTGGGGTTTCTGTGTTTCTGTTCTAGTGTAGTCCACATTCACAAGGGATGTTGTAATGATGGTTTTGATATCCGTCAAGTGTTTAACTGATTTGTAGTGTGCCACTGCTGGGGTTTCTGTGTTTCTGTTCTAGTGTAGTCCACATTTACAAGGGATGTTGTAATGATGGTTTTGATATCCGTCAAGTGTTTAACTGATTTGTAGTGTGCCACTGCTGGGGTTTCTGTGTCTCTGTTGTAGTGTAGTCCACATTCACAAGGGATGTTGTAATGATGGTTTTGATATCCGTCAAGTGTTTAACTGATTTGTAGTGTGCCACTGCTGGGGTTTCTGTGTCTCTGTTGTAGTGTAGTCCACATTCACAAGGGATGTTGTACTGATGGTTTTGATATCCGTCAAGTGTTTAACTGATTTGTAGTGTGCCACTGCTGGGGTTTTGTGTCTCTGTTCTAGTGTAGTCCACATTCACAAGGGATGTTGTAATGATGGTTTTGATATCCGTCAAGTGTTTAACTGATTTGTAGTGTGCCACTGCTGGGGTTTCTGTGTCTCTGTTCTAGTGTAGTCCACATTCACAAGGGATGTTGTAATGATGGTTTTGATATCCGTCAAGTGTTTAACTGATTTGTAGTGTGCCACTGCTGGGGTTTCTGTGTTTCTGTTCTAGTGTAGTCCACATTCACAAGGGATGTTGTACTGGTGGTTTTGATATCCGTCAAGTGTTTAACTGATTTGTAGTGTGCCACTGCTGGAGGTTTTGTTTCTCCGTTGTAGTGTAGTCCACATTCACAAGGGATGTTGTAATGATGGTTTTGATATCCGTCAAGTGTTTAACTGATTTGTAGTGTGCCACTGCTGGAGGTTTTGTTTCTCCGTTGTAGTGTAGTCCACATTCACAAGGGATGTTGTAATGATGGTTTTGATATCCGTCAAGTGTTTAACTGATTTTAGTGTAGTCCACATTTACAAGGGATGTTGTAATGATGGTTTTGATATCCGTCAAGTGTTTAACTGATTTGTAGTGTAGTCCACATTCACAAGGGATGTTGTACTGGTGGTTTTGATATCCGTCAAGTGTTTAACTGATTTGTAGTGTGCCACTGCTGGGGTTTTTGTGTCTCTGTTCTAGTGTAGTCCACATTCACAAGGGATGTTGTAATGATGGTTTTGATATCCGTCAAGTGTTTAACTGATTTGTAGTGTGCCACTGCTGGGGTTTCTGTGTCTCTGTTGTAGTGTAGTCCACATTCACAAGGGATGTTGTACTGATGGTTTTGATATCCGTCAAGTGTTTAACTGATTTGTAGTGTGCCACTGCTGGGGTTTCTGTGTCTCTGTTGTAGTGTAGTCCACATTCACAAGGGATGTTGTACTGATGGTTTTGATATCCGTCAAGTGTTTAACTGATTTGTAGTGTGCCACTGCTGGGGTTTTTGTGTCTCTGTTGTAGTGTAGTCCACATTCACAAGGGATGTTGTAATGATGGTTTTGATATCCGTTAAGTGTTTAACTGATTTGTAGTGTGCCACTGCTGGAGGTTTTGTTTCTCCGTTGTAGTGTAGTCCACATTCACAAGGGATGTTGTAATGATGGTTTTGATATCCGTTAAGTGTTTAACTGATTTGTAGTGTGCCACTGCTGGAGGTTTTGTTTCTCCGTTGTAGTGTAGTCCACATTCACAAGGGATGTTGTAATGATGGTTTTGATATCCGTCAAGTGTTTAACTGATTTGTAGTGTGCCACTGCTGGGGTTTCTGTGTCTCCGTTGTAGTGTAGTCCACATTCACAAGGGATGTTGTAATGATGGTTTTGATATCCGTCAAGTGTTTAACTGATTTGTAGTGTGCCACTGCTGGGGTTTCTGTTTCTCTGTTGTAGTGTAGTCCACATTCACAAGGGATGTTGTAATGATGGTTTTGATATCCGTCAAGTGTTTAACTGATTTGTAGTGTAGCACATTTACAAGGGATGTTGGATGGTTTTGATTTCTCCGTGTTTAACTGTGTAGTCCACATTCACAAGGGATGTTGTACTGGTGGTTTTGATATCCGTCAAGTGTTTAACTGATTTGTAGTGTGCCACTGCTGGAGGTTTTGTTTCTCCGTTGTAGTGTAGTCCACATTCACAAGGGATGTTGTAATGATGGTTTTGATATCCGTCAAGTGTTTAACTGATTTGTAGTGTGCCACTGCTGGAGGTTTTGTTTCTCCGTTGTAGTGTAGTCCACATTCACAAGGGATGTTGTAATGATGGTTTTGATATCCGTCAAGTGTTTAACTGATTTGTAGTGTGCTAATATCCACTGTATTTTATTGCTATTTGTCCTGAACTGGTATCGTTCACATATCCTCTTACATTCTCTTGGAGATACCTTTAATATAGGTTCCTGCGGAATAATCGTATATTTACAGACTCACTATGCTAAAATAGAGGTTAGATTCTCCACGGTGCATAGAACAAATAGTGTAATGTATTTATTTTCCTAAAAAACAAACAAACCTTTGATGTAGTGAGAAACGCATATAGTAATTAGTATTTATTGATGAAGAAATTATAACTACTTCATAATTAAACATTGGCTTTCCGCCATGACAGACTGACTTTGAGAGCCACAATCGTTCAGTAACTCACACAAAATAACACTTTAAAGGTTTTCAGTATAAAATAGAAATGATGTAACACACACACATATATATATATATAAAGATGCTGCTTTGTAAGTGAACAAAGAATTTCGAGAAACCCTTTACAGACAAGTAAAACCACAGAATGGGAACACTGATGTGGTGGAAGAGGCTTCTTTCCTCCATAATTGTATGGATGCACCTCCATTAGATCTCAGCTCCCATAATTCTGAGATCCAACATCTGTCCGTCAGTCTCATGTAAATAACTTCAAAGAATCCGAATCAATTTGAGTATCTTAATAGTTCATCTTAACATCATTAGATGGTACTGCAGTCGGTTTCCACTGATGAAACAAATTATTGCAAATAGGGTTATTCCACGTCACTAAACGTGTCTTGAAGGCTCGTTCGCACGTTGCATTAAGTGCTGCACATTTGGGTCCCTCTAAAACTGGCGGGAAGTTGTAAGAGTTTGTTATAACAATTCCTAAACGAATGTACTCTATTAGTCATTATGTTCTGCTTCCACGAAATAATGTCTAATCATTTAGATTGTTCAATAATATAATGAATTCTTAATGTAAGTTTAAAGTACATTTTTAGATTCGTCTGGCGTGGACCAGATAGGTTTGCACAATTCACAGCTGGCTTACAATAATAGAATAATGGTTTCTGTTCTTCACGAACAACTAGTCAGTACTAAAAGACAGAATATTTTCATCAAAGTTTCTTTTTTTTGTCACTTAGAGTCGTCGTATTTGTAGTCTAAATTTATCTAAACGTGAAGTGTCTCGTGGTGTCGTCCAATCATGACCGAGTTTTGAAATAACCTTAAATTAGAAGGTTTTAAACGTTTTTTGTGTTAAAATGTTAAGTAATTTAAATAAAATTGTTTATATTGTTTTAGGTTGTGGACAATTAGGTTATAATAAACAAGTATTTCATATAGTATGGTGATTGCTCTGTTTCTTATTTATTTATTCGAAAATTATCTTTTTTTTACCCTTATAGTTTGTTTTGAAGTTAAACACAAAGCAACACCATGGACTATCTGCACTCTGCTAACCACGGGTTTCGAAACCCGTAATCTATCTATCATTGTAAGTCTGTAGACATACTGCTGTGCCACTGATTTTATTTTTTTCGTATAACAATGCTACATCGAACTTTCTACTGTGTCCATCGAGGAAAATCGAACCTCTAATTTTAGCATTGTAAATCCGTAGAGCCACCGCTGTCTCAGTAAGGGACCTTTGAAGACGAGGACATTTAACTTTACAGGTTGTGTGACAATGTGGTGGATTACAGCACTTCGCTTAACAATAAGAATAATAATTGTTTATTAATAACACGAAGCTTTATTTTATCTAAGGCGTTTTCAAGGCACAGCAAAACCTGTGATGACAAGATGCAGGCTGTATGGTGTAACAAGGCTTAACATTCAGGCTGTATGGTGTAAAAGGCTTAACATTCAGGTTGTGTGTACAATAACAAGGAAAATCCGTATTTTAAAGGAACATATTTATAAGAATGTCTTCTTGATGTCTGATATACCAGTAAAACAACACGCAGTGTAAGTAACATTCGGAATAGTTGGTATCAAGACTGGTAATGAAAGTTTATAGAAAAATACAAAGAGAAATGAAAGGCATTTTAAAATCCAAGTTAAAGAATTCAGACGTATATATCTGTAAGTTTGAAAAACTGACCAGAGAGAAGACACCAACATCCATCAAGACATTGGTTCAGCCCAGATCTTTCAAACGAATAACGCGAATCACATTGTTGTTTCTGTAATGTGCCCACGAACATGTTCTATGCTGTTACGTCTCGAATCATGGACCCATTGATCTACAGACTGACAGCTTACTATTAGATCACTTCTGATCAAAAATAAGTAGATAGATCAGTTTTGGTCTTTTATCGATAGTTTGTGTAGCTTCAGGACCTGAATCAAGCACAATTAGCCCCAATTATTTTGCATTTTTTTATCACATGATAATAAATTTCGATCAAAATAAGTTGTGGACTTATAAAGAATCTAAAAATTAACTGGAGCATCACTCTAGCTAATTAAATATGTTTTTTCTTTAAATTTATATTTATAAAGAAGGTAATTCATTGTTTAATTAGTTTGGTACCCTTGCTGCTAATGATATTTTGTTTGGTACCCTTGATGCTAATGATATTTTGTTTGGTACCCTTGCTGCTAACAATATTTTGTTTGGTACCTTGCTGCTAATGATATTTTGTTTGGTACCCTTGATGCTAATGATATTTTGTTTGGTACCTTTGCTGCTAACGATATTTTGTTTGGTACCTTGCTGCTAATGATATTTTGTTTGGTACCCTTGATGCTAATGATATTTTGTTTGGTACCCTTGCTGCTAACAATATTTTGTTTGGTACCTTGCTGCTAATGATATTTTGTTTGGTACCCTTGATGCTAATGATATTTTGTTTGGTACCCTTGATGCTAACGATATTTTGTTTGGTACCTTGCTGCTAATGATATTTTGTTTGGTACCCTTGATGCTAATGATATTTTGTTTGGTACCCTTGATGCTAATGATATTTTGTTTGGTACCCTTGCTGCTAACAATATTTTGTTTGGTACCTTGCTGCTAATGATATTTTGTTTGGTACCCTTGATGCTAATGATATTTTGTTTGGTACCTTTGCTGCTAACGATATTTTGTTTGGTACCTTGCTGCTAATGATATTTTGTTTGGTACCCTTGATGCTAATGATATTTTGTTTGGTACCCTTGATGCTAATGATATTTTGTTTGGTACCCTTGATGCTAATGATATTTTGTTTGGTACCCTTGATGCTAATGATATTTTGTTTGGTACCCTTGATGCTAATGATATTTTGTTTGGTACCCTTGCTGCTAACAATATTTTGTTTGGTACCCTTGATGCTAATGATATTTTGTTTGGTACCTTTGCTGCTAACGATATTTTGTTTGGTACCTTGCTGCTAATGATATTTTGTTTGGTACCCTTGATGCTAATGATATTTTGTTTGGTACCTTTGCTGCTAACGATATTTTGTTTGGTACCTTGCTGCTAATGATATTTTGTTTGGTACTCTTGATGCTAATGATATTTTGTTTGGTACCCTTGATGCTAATGATATTTTGTTTGGTACCCTTGATGCTAATGATATTTTCGGTCTAATCCCAGTAATATCTCACAAGGTTCGCGTGGCTTAAGTGATCAGGCTAAACCTACACACAAATTTAGAGGTTAACAATACAAAACGCTATAATAGTAAACAACAATTAAGAACAAAAAGTAATAACATTCTATATACTAGTTGTTCACGACCATTAAAAGTCATTAGATAGACCAAAATAAATCTTTTAATAAAAAACTGCTTAGGCTAAGGTAATAAAAAATGTTAACTGTCTGTTTTATCATGCCATTTGTAAAGGAACAGTAATAAAACCCAATCTAAATATATTAATGTTTAAAAAACAGGGCACCAAGTTGTTTAACACGGCTGAGATTTCAATTAAAATTTTTGAAATTCTGTTTCGCGTCACTTACGTTCTTATCAACGCTTATTACTTTTAAAGTCGCTGTGTATTCATCAGCTCTGTTTGATGTCTTCGTGTGCTCACCAAGTATTTCGTGCACACGAAATCTGCGTGTTTAATGATTTTATGGTTTTTATGTGTTTAAATGTTTAAAAGTTTATATTTTCTATTTTTATTAACTCTGTTTTTTTACCATTTTCGACATGAATTTACGTCATAAATTTCATGAACATTTTAAAACTGTTGATAACGTATTTTTTTCTTCACTTTGTCGCCGAGCACAAAACATTGTGAATGACACGTGCTGATCTACGTGTCTTGTAAATAAAACAAGTCAAAACATTGTGAATGGCACATGCTAATGTACGTCTCTTGTAATTAAAACAAGAATATGACATTTTTACCTCTAGATATTTTAACGTTTAAAACACCTCATGATTTCTTTCCGATTTATGTCTGTCATTTGAAAAACAAATTGTAAAGATTTACTTGAAAGATAAGTGTTATATAAATCTATCGGTAGATGGCACAAGTTGTATACTTCAGAAAAGATAATGTTAGTATAGCGATCACATTATCGATATGTGATGCATTTATTTTTCCTTTTGTAGTTTCTCGTTCATATTTTAAATAAAAACTTAAAACAATAAACGTTTGAAAGAAATAATATAGTAATTGTACATCATGAAGAAAAATGTAATTGATTTTATCTTAAAATAATCAAAATAAATACAATAAAAAACAAAATGAAACGTATAATGGTGACATACTGAGGTAAATAAATACGAAGATGTTATACATAACATGTTATTTATACTGATCTGAAGTGTGATTTAAATAAAGAATGATGATAGGTCAGTTCACTAACTTGTTCTGGTTCGTGCCTCAACAGTTGTTGTTCATAGGGGTTCATGAAATGTTAAGACATATGTTTATGAACCGGTGTATTTCACTAAAACAAACAAAAACTACATTTAATATAAGATTAAAACACGACACTAGAGTTACGTAGGATAGTTAGTGGCTAGTGGAAACACTACATGAAATGCGCTATTTAAATCAAGGGTATAAAGTTTAATGATTTTGTGAAAGCTATTTGTCTGAACCGGACTCGTCCAGTTCATTCTTAACGAATTAGTTATGATAATATACATCAACCAAACACCGTTTTCTTTACGATGAATAAACTGGAAACATTTATAGTTATAAATAATTTATCATTTTTTACCTAAATCAATGTAATACGTGAATAGAAGGTATGAGACGCAGTAATACAAGGTTAATACAAAGAACATCCTTTCTAACAGGAAATGAATTGGTTCTGTCGTCAGATGTCCAAATGAATAACACATTTAGTAAACAGTTCACGACACAAAGTTTGTAATAAGCTCACTTGTCTTATATCATTTGTAATATGGTTCCTTGTATCAGGACCATCAACACTAAACCTTGTGTCATGACGACCAACACTAAACATTGTGTCATGACTGTCAACACTAAACATTGTATCATGACTATCAACACTAAACATTGTATCATGACTGTCAACACTAAACATTGTATCATGACCATCAACACTAAACATTGTGTCATGACTATCAACACTAAACATTGTATCATGACTGTCAACACTAAACATTGTATCATGACTATCAACACTAAACATTGTATCATGACTGTCAACACTAAACATTGTATCATGACCATCAACACTAAACATTGTGCTATGACGACCAACACTAAACTTTGTATCATGACTATCAACACTAAACATTGTATCATGACCGTCAACACTAAACATTGTATCATGACGACCAACACTAAACTTTGTATCATGACTGTCAACACTAAACATTGTATCATGACCATCAACACTAAACCTTGTGCTATGACGACCAACACTAAACTTTGTATCATGACTATCAACACTAAACATTGTGTCATAACGACCAACACTAAACTTTGTATCATGACTATCAACACTAAACATTGTGTCATGATTATCAACACTAAACATTGTGTCATGACGACCAACACTAAACTTTGTATCATGACTGTCAACACTAAACATTTATCATGACCATCAACACTAAACATTGTATCATGACCATCAACACTAAACATTGTGCTATGACGACCAACACTAAACTTTGTATCATGACTATCAACACTAAACATTGTATCATGACCATCAACACTAAACATTGTGTCATGACGACCAACACTAAACTTTGTATCATGACTATCAACACTAAACATTGTATCATGACCATCAACATTAAACCTTGTGCTATGACGACCAACACTAAACTTTGTATCATGACTATCAACACTAAACATTGTGTCATAACGACCAACACTAAACTTTGTATCATGACTATCAACACTAAACCTTGTATCATGACTATCAACACTAAACATTGTATCATGACTGTCAACACTAAACTTTGTATCATGACTGTCAACACTAAACATTGTATCATGACTATCAACACTAAACTTTGTATCATGACTGTCAACACTAAACATTGTGTCATGACTATCAACGCTAAACATTGTATCATGACTGTCAACACTAAACATTGTATCATGACTATCAACACTAAACATTGTATCATGACTGTCAACACTAAACATTGTATCATGACTATCAACACTAAACATTGTATCATGACTGTCAACACTAAACATTGTATCATGACTATCAACACTAAACTTTGTATCGTGACTATCAACACTAAACATTGTATCATGACTATCAACACTAAACATTGTATCATGACTGTCAACACCAAACATTGTATCATGACGACCAACACTAAACATTGTGTCATGACGACCAACACTAAACATTGTGTTATGACGACCAACACTAAACTTTGTATCATGACTATCAACACTAAACATTGTGTCATGACTATCAACACTAAACTTTGTATCATGACTAACAACACTAAACATTGTGTCACAACCATCAACATTAAACCTTGTGCCAAGACTGCCAACACTAAACCTTGTATCATGACTATCAACACTAAAAGTCGTGTCATGACTATCAACACTAAACCTTGTATCATGACTGTCAACACTAAACCTTGTATCATGACTATCAACACTAAACCTTGTATCATGACTATCAACACTAAAAGTCGTGTCATGACTATCAACACTAAACCTTGTATCATGACTGTCAACACTAAACCTTGTATCATGACTGTCAACACTAAACCTTGTATCACGACTATCAACACTAAACCTTGTATCATGACTATCAACACTAAAAGTCGTGTCATGACTATCAACACTAAACCTTGTATCATGACTGTCAACACTAAACCTTGTATCATGACTGTCAACACTAAAGCTTGTGTCATGACCAACAACCTTAAACCTTTTGATGTAGATGTTCCCTCTATGGGTGATAAAAAAGGAAAGTAAAAAACAGGAACGATAACTTTACAATATACGTATGAATGTATTTATATAACAGTTTAGATAGTTACGATGTACTTATTAGTAAAGATTTGTAGAACAGTTTAGATAGTTACAATGTACTTATTAGTAAAGTTTTGTAGAACAGTTTAGATAGTTACAATGTACTTATTAGTAAAGTTTTGTAGAACAGTTCAGATAGTTACAATATACTTATTAGTAAAGTTTTGTAAAACAGTTTAGATAGTTACGATGTACTTATTAGTAAAGTTTTGTAAAACAGTTTAGATAGTTACGATGTACTTATTAGTAAAGTTTTGTAGAACAGTTGAGATAGTTACGATGTACTTACTAGTAAAGTTTTGTAGAACAGTTTAGATAGTTACAATGTACTTATTAGTAAAGTTTTGTAAAACAGTTTAGATAGTTACAATATACTTATTAGTAAAGTTTTGTAGAACAGTTTAGATAGTTACAATGTACTTATTAGTAAAGTTTTGTAAAACAGTTTAGATAGTTACAATGTACTTATTAGTAAAGTTTTGTAGAACAGTTTAGATAGTTACAATGTACTTATTAGTAAAGTTTTGTAAAACAGTTTAGATAGTTACGATGTACTTATTAGTAAAGTTTTGTAGAACAGTTGAGATAGTTACGATGTACTTACTAGTAAAGTTTTGTAGAACAGTTTAGATAGTTACAATGTACTTATTAGTAAAGTTTTGTAAAACAGTTTAGATAGTTACAATATACTTATTAGTAAAGTTTTGTAGAACAGTTTAGATAGTTACAATGTACTTATTAGTAAAGTTTTGTAAAACAGTTTAGATAGTTACAATGTACTTATTAGTAAAGTTTTGTAGAACAGTTTAGATAGTTACAATGTACTTATTAGTAAAGTTTTGTAAAACAGTTTAGATAGTTACAATGTACTTATTAGTAAAGTTTTTGTAGAACAGTTTAGATAGTTACAATGTACTTATTAGTAAAGTTTTGTAAAACAGTTTAGATAGTTACAATGTACTTATTAGTAAAGTTTTGTAAAACAGTTTAGATAGTTACGATGTACTTATTAGTAAAGTTTTGTAGAACAGTTTAGATAGTTACAATGTACTTATTAGTAAAGTTTTGTAAAACAGTTTAGATAGTTACGATGTACTTATTAGTAAAGTTTTGTAGAACAGTTTAGATAGTTACAATGTACTTATTAGTAAAGTTTTGTAAAACAGTTTAGATAGTTACAATATACTTATTAGTAAAGTTTTGTAGAACAGTTTAGATAGTTACAATGTACTTATTAGTAAAGTTTTGTAAAACAGTTTAGATAGTTACAATATACTTATTAGTAAAGTTTTGTAGAACAGTTTAGATAGTTACAATGTACTTATTAGTAAAGTTTTGTAAAACAGTTTAGATAGTTACAATGTACTTATTAGTAAAGTTTTGTAAAACAGTTTAGATAGTTACGATGTACTTATTAGTAAAGTTTTGTAGAACAGTTTAGATAGTTACAATGTACTTATTAGTAAAGTTTTGTAAAACAGTTTAGATAGTTACGATGTACTTATTAGTAAAGTTTTGTAGAACAGTTTAGATAGTTACGATGTACTTATTAGTAAAGTTTTGTAGAACAGTTTAGATAGTTACAATGTACTTATTAGTAAAGTTTTGTAAAACAGTTTAGATAGTTACGATGTACTTATTAGTAAAGTTTTGTAGAACAGTTTAGATAGTTACAATGTACTTATTAGTAAAGTTTTGTAAAACAGTTTAGATAGTTACGATGTACTTATTAGTAAAGTTTTGTAGAACAGTTTAGATAGTTACAATGTACTTATTAGTAAAGTTTTGTAAAACAGTTTAGATAGTTACGATGTACTTATTAGTAAAGTTTTGTAGAACAGTTTAGATAGTTACGATGTACTTATTAGTAAAGTTTTGTAGAACAGTTTAGATAGTTACGATGTACTTATTAGTAAAGTTTTGTAGAACAGTTTAGATAGTTACAATGTACTTATTAGTAAAGTTTTGTAGAACAGTTTAGAAAGTTACAATGTACTTATTAGTAAACTTTTGTTAAACAGTTTAGATAGTTACAATGTACTTACTAGTAAACTTTTGTAGAACAGTTCAGATAGTTACGATGTACTTATTAGTTACGATGTACTAATGTTTCTACTATATAAAATAAATAGTCTCTTTGCTGCAGCTAACAATTGTACGCGAGACTTTCTTTAACAAGTAACAAAATATAAGTCACTTATCTAAAGTTCTTCAGGATTCTAGTAGCTTAGACATTTCTTGTAAGTCGACTTCTTAAACTATTGATAATTTTGAGAATGAAATAGTAGACATTTTCTTTTATTTTTTCTGAGTTGAAATAATTTACTACTTGTGTTATACTCGATTCAGGGATCAAACCTGAAGGGTTTTAGGGTTATAAACCCTTAATATTACGCAGAGCACAGATAGCCCATTGTGTAGCTTTGTGCTTAATTCAAAACAAGAACAAACTAAATTAAAACCAAATTATCTCAGCACTGTAACGTTAGAAAATGTAAATCGTGAATTTCATCTTTAGCTGCCCCATTTTATTTGTCCTCCTCTGGTTCTGTGATAAATTTGGGAGTTTACAACGCTAAAATTTGACGTTCGATTCATCGCTGCTTATGGACTATTGTGTCGTTTTTCAAAACTAGCTCGACAAGTACGCGTTATAATTATACATAACAAAAGTGATATGAACTTTGTATCATCATGTATTGAGTGTTCATCTTTGGATATGTTATCTTAATTATTTCAAAATGGTAATGGTATGATGTGAAGACAAATGTTCGTTATTTAAGTTATCATAACCGAAGTGTTCTAAGAAAGCCGACGATAATGGTTTGGTTTCTACTGAAACATGGGGTGTTTATCGCCACCTTATGAAAATATGAGTAACTCCATATTGAAGAGGTTTAGTTTTCTTTGCGAACTTCAAGGACACTCGTTTCCGCCGAGATGGTTACTGTGAAGAAAAAAGTTACTGACACGAGATAAAATCTTCGTGAGGTTATTGTACTAAGAAACAATTAACCAAGGAAACTCTGGTGTATTTACCTTGTTCAGTGGTAACGTACGTGAAAGGGCAAGGCTTAGTCACACTTAAAAACACATTGAAAACTTGGATAGCATCGGTCAAGGCATCTGGAGGTAAGAAACCATTGGCTGTGTTATCAATGGCCGATTCTTTCGTGGCTCATTTGTTGCCAGTTCGACTATTTATCACAGCCAACGAATAAATTCCAAGGTGTAATTTGTAAGAAATATTGTGTTTTTAGTTTTTTTTCATACCTGCAGTCTAACTTGATAATTTTAGCCTTTTTTTTAGGTTATTCGTGTAGATGACACGTCTTAATAGATTCCCCAAGGGTAGTCACAAAATAAACTTTTTTTTTTTATCCTCAAGCGTGTTAAAAAAATTACCACACAACACACAGGTAGGACACGTGCGTGACCGTGATGTCTGTATGTTGTGTCATAAAACTGAAGCCAGATATATATCATTATGAGAACAAGAAACTCGCCCTAGAAGTTATAAAGCCGTGCCCAGTAATCTGTAATATTTTCTAATTTATTGTAATCGAGACGATTTTTCATAAGAAAAAGAATGAATTGGGTTTACTGCAGGTTTCCAAAGTTTCGGACCAACAGATAAATATTCAACTCTCATTAACTGATAAGAGAAACCACCAAAATTAGAACTGTTGTGCTGATTTAACAGATGAATATTAATCAATTGATTCATTATTTAGTTATAAACAGATGGAAATCAACAGAAAAATCATTTAGTTATTTATAAACAGGTGAGATTCAACAGAAAGATAATTTAGTTGGATTAACACAAAAATATTTTATCTGGTGACAAACAGATGAGAATCAACAGATGTGTTAGCTTTTCTGGTAAAACTATATAAGGTCCAGCATGGCCAGGTGGTTAAGGCACTCGACTCGTAATCTGAGGGTCACGGGTTTAAATCCCATCACACTAAACATACTTGTCCTTTCAGCTGTGGGGGCGTTATAATGTGACGGTTAACCCTATTATTAGTTGGTGAAAGAGTAGCCCAAGAGTTAGTGGCGAGTGGTAGTAACTATCTGCCATCCCTTCTAGTTTTATACTGCAAAATCAGGGACGTCTAGCGAAGATAGCTCTCGTGTAGCTTTGCACGAAATTCAAAACACAAACAAACAAGTTATATAAATTTTCGTTCTTCTAGAAGTACAGACATCTGGTTTGTCTAATTCTATCTTCAGACAACAGGAATATTTTTGAAGTATTCTACAGATAATAAAATTGGTTCTTTTCAACGAACACCAGTTTTACAGAATATTTATATGTGTGTGTGTGTTTTTTTTTTTTTTATTATAGCAGTGCCACATCGGACTATCTGCTGAGTCCATCAAGGGGAATCGAACTCCTGATTTTAGTGTTGTAAATCCATAGACTTACCACTGTACCAGCAGGAACCGTATTTATATGTACTGTTTGTTGTTGTTGTTGAAATCTTTATTACTAATATTGATTACATTAGCTATATTTATTTTATAAATTAACGTAAAATATCCAAAAGATGAATATATTTTGAGGAGTGTAAAATAATTTATTATGATTTTATTTTTATTGTAATGGTTTACAAAAAGAGTATAATAAAGATAATAAAACTATTTTATGAACAGAATTTGAAACATGAATCTGTGAAAAGCTGAGAGTTGTAATCTGAATTATAATTGTTATTTGTAAGCGACAGGTCCCATTAGTGAGATGTTTCAGAGGATATCGGCCAGGAAGGCGCTATAGTTTAAAAATCGTATAAAATATTAATCTAGACAAAATATTTTCATTCCTTGTAAGTTTGTTTGTTTTGGAATTTCGCACAAAGCTACTCGAGGACTATCTGTACTAGCCGCCCCTAATTTAGCAGTGTAAGACTAGATGGAAGGCAGTTAGTCATCAACACCCACCGCCAACTCTTGGGCTACTCTTTTACCAACGAATAGTGGGATTGAACGTCACTTTATAACGCTACCACGGCTGAAAAAGCGAGCATGTTTGGTGCGACAGGGATTCAAACCCGCAACCCGAAGATTACAAGTCGAACGTCTTAACCACCTGGCCATGCCGAGCCATCTTCATATCTATAATTACAAGTCATTACCTGTAATGAGACGTGGCTTTTAAAAACTTTCTCTTGTGTTCTTAAGGTTCTACTCACAAGAAAAGTAGAGATTACTGACGTACGAGTTTCGTTCCACCACAACAAGAGTAAAGTTTAATTGTGTAAGTTTAGTTCTATACATAACAAACATCATTCGCTGGAGATTTTATTATAAACTTTGGCCTGAGTGCAGTTTCAGCACAATCTGTCAGGAGTTTCATTTTGAACATCTGAAAATATTGAATCAATTGTTAAGAGGAAAAGATTGACTCTCTCTGGGATTAATGCATTTTTGTCCTTTAAAAGTATTAATTGTTTTAAAAAGAGTCAATTTTTAATTTTTTTTTCCTTTCAGCTTAGAAGTAATGAAAACTGAATCAGTTTGGCAAGATTGAAACAAATGACCTTGACCATCAGTACAGAGTTAATTACTTTAAGTTTGAGAAATTGAAACAAATGACCTTGACTTTCAGTACAGAGTTAATTACTTTAAGTTTGAAAAATTGGAATAAATGACCTTGACATTCAGTTCAGAGTTAATTACTTTAAGTTTGAAAAATTGGAATAAATGACCTTGACATTCAGTTCA
The DNA here is from genome assembly GCF_004210375.1 of Tachypleus tridentatus. Classification (NCBI taxonomy): domain Eukaryota; kingdom Metazoa; phylum Arthropoda; class Merostomata; order Xiphosura; family Limulidae; genus Tachypleus; species Tachypleus tridentatus. The sequence continues at coordinate 17,825,680 of NW_027467777.1, forward strand.
GAGTTAATTACTTTAAGTTTGAGAAATTGAAACAAATGACCTTGACTTTCAGTACAGAGTTAATTACTTTAAGTTTGGCAAGATTCAAACAAATGACCTTGACATTCAGTTCAGAGTTAATTACTTTAAGTTTGAAAAATTGGAATAAATGACCTTGACATTCAGTTCAGAGTTAATTACTTTAAGTTTGAGAAATTGAAATAAATGACCTTGACCTTCAATTCAGAGTTAATTACTTTAAGTTTGAGAAATTGAAACAAATGACCTTGACATTCAGTTGAGAGTTAATTACTTTAAGTTCGAGAAATTGGAATAAATGACCTTGACATTCAGTTGAGAGTTAATTACTTTAAGTTTGAGAAATTGGAATAAATGACCTTGACATCCAGTTGAGAGTTAATTACTTTAAGTTCGAGAAATTGAAATAAATGACCTTGACATTCAGTTCAGAGTTAATTACTTTAAGTTTGGGAATTTGGAATAAATGACCTTGCCCTTCCGAATGGAGTTAATTACTTTATGGATGAGGAAACTATGTCAATGACCTTGATTGACCCTAAGTCTAAGATTAGCGACTTTAAAACACATGGTTAGAAAAATATTTTGACTTTCAGTTAATTGCTTTAACGTGTCACGTGGTACTTTCTTGTAAAGAGAGTATTTTAAGAACTAAAGTTTATAGGTGTCAAAGCCACCAGAGTACGGGCCCGTCATATGAAACTTGCTCGCCCTTTCAGCGTGGGAACGTTATAATGTGACGGTTAGTCCCACTATGCGTTGGTAAAAGAGTAGCTCAAGAGTTGGCGGTGGGTGGTGATGACTAGTTGTCTTTCCTCTTGTTTTACACTGCTAAATTAGGAACGGCTAACGCACGTAGCCCTCGTGTAGCTTTGCGCAAAATTCAAAAAACAAAACAAAACAAACACCAGATACCACCAAAATAACCGAAAATAAAACACATAATGCTCTGTACCTTATAGAGATGGATATCGAGCTTTTCAGTACTATCATGTAAGGTTCTTATGTAATTTACAGACGTAAATGTACACTACTGAACAACTGACGTCACAAACACCTTGATCTCTCATCACTTGTACTCGCTGGAAGTAGCCATTATAACGTGACTTCCTGGCGAAAATGCTTCACCTTACTTCATCTACACTAGTGATGTCGATGGGTTCAGAGTTCGACGAACCCAAAGCACGTGGCAACATAGCCTGTACCGCAGAGAGAGCTTGTCTGTTTAAAGAAGCATAAAACAAAAACCGACAGGAATAAAATAATTGAAAAACACGTGACAAACAAATCAGGCTACTATTATTGAGGAATACTTGTTATTCTTGAGAGATGGAATGGTTTACATACTAAAGAGAATAATCAGATCTGGTAGTAACAGCTGCTACATTCTTATATATCCAGAAGACTCAGAAACATCGTTTATTTGCACAAAACTTCATACAATGAGACCTGGCGGCAACAGCTGTTATCCGTTTCATGCACACAGAACGTGTATATTAACAGCGTTTATTTCCACAGCAGGTAACAAATAGATTAGGCAGTTAGAATTGTCACTCTATACATCTAGAACTTGGGTTACCATTTTTTTTTCACCACAAAGTCTGCCTCGAGAGTATTCCACATCCTGATCGAGCCGTCCCCAAACAAATACCATCACTATCAAACTTCACATCTCCAAGGCTCTACAATCGCACGAGTTAGCATCTTACCTGCTTCACGTGTCAGTATCACTTTTTAATTTTTTTTTTCATTCTGAGAGTGTGTGTTTCTCAGGCTACTGTCTTACCATTTTTAGGTTTGTTGTTATGGATACGAAGCGTTAGAAACAGGAATGAAAACTTCCGGGTGTTTTTAAGTATACTTTGATTTGTTAAATACTTTTCCGATATCAGTAAACAGGTGTTCTTTTTTCTCACCTCTTATAATATTTAAGACAAACCCAAATCTGAACCTATTGGGTTTACGGTCGAAAATGTCGTTAATAACACAGAAGCCTAATCGATCAAACAAAGCATTTTAACCTAATGAGTAGGAACACTATATTTTATGAGTTATATATATATATATCGATTACAAAGTTGCTGTGTATAAACGATCTAGTATGTATATGGCTTGTTTTGAAAGAATGTTACTATTAGCAAATTTATGATTATTGTATGAAGTTTATTTTTACTGTTACTAACGTACTTGTTTGTTTACTCTATTAATAACTAACTCCCATATTCTTCCTAATGCAATTCAGTGATGTTTTAAAAGTGGCAATGAATTGCAAAACAAGAGAGGGACAGAAAGCACAGTTTCATACTTGAAGTTCATCTCGGAGGTGCCCCCATCCTATCTTTAAAGAACGTGTGGATATAGTTTCTCTATGTTTTATACTTGAAGTTCATATGGAACAAACAATTTCCTTAATTCGAAGTTACTTGTAATTCGAAACTGCTTGTTTCCATGATGTCCTTGATACAGACAAGACAAGTAACACTTTTATTATGCTTACCACTTTGCCACGTGTTCCCAAGGCGTTTGCTATGGAATTGCCTGGAGATCAGAGAGCTCGAGTCGAGATATGCAGATCACGGGTTCGAATCCCATCACCATGATACCAGCCTTTTCGGCTGTAGAGCCTGACAGTAGTGTTGACTAGCAACCTTCTCTTAAATCTATTGGGAAGAGCTAACGTAGATACGTTTTTGAGCAGTTTTGCTCGAAATTCAACAAACAAACAAATCTAGAGCGTTTTTAAACTACAAAAAGTATTCGTCCGCGTTTTAACAGAAAATTCATAAACTGAAGACCACATATGACACTCGAACTTCTTTCTCCAGGACGTTCTTATAAAGTTTGTATGTAACATTGTACCGTTTCTAGGTAGGATGTTCACCAACACTGAACGAAACGTCTACTGACATCATATAACATATTGTCGTTGTTTAATATCAATATAACAATGAAACAAACGTCTAGTATTCTTAGATCACATCACATATTGTATTTGTTTACTATCAATATAACACTGAAACAAACGTCTGGTATTCTTTCATCATATAACATGTTGTCGTTGCTTACTATAAATATAATTCTGAACAAACGCCTCTCGGTGTGGATTCCTGTATGTGGTGAGGGGACCTCCCAGGGGAAGATTCTGTTCTTTCAGTTTACCTCTTCTGGGATCTAAACATCCACCCACGTGTTTGCTGTGTGTGGTGACCTGTGAAGGGGAGGAGAGGATTCTGGCGGTTGAGGGGTCCATCCTAACACACCACTTTGGACTTGAATTCCTGTAGACGAGCGGCCTTTGGGAGACTACCCTTGGGTCAATCGGCTGGTCCACTTGGGCTAGAATCAACCAAGTACCAGTGTTGGATGTTCTTAAGAGGTGTTGTGGACATTGTATCTGATGCTGGTGTTTGGGTCTAGTGCTCACGAAACCTTGGCGTTGCTCCAAGGTGGGTGGGGTCAGTGGGCATCGAAATTTTCCTTTTTTCATTATGGATACTCCAATTAAAAATCGTAATAAAATAGTGAAAAAAACAGTCTACAGGTAAACAACCACGTCTTGAAGATTCTGAACAGCAATCCTCACCATCTGTACCACCTGTTGTACCTCATTTTCTTTAATTGCATTTACTTTCAGACAAACCTTTAGGACAAATGCATCCCTTTTTCATTCAGAAGGGATAAGAGGGACTTGCTGACTCTCCAAAGTCAGTAAAGAAGCTTCGATCTGGTGACATGTTGGTAGAAACATTCACAGCTTAACACAGTGAACTCCTCCTGCAATTAGGGATATACCTATTGATGTTACACCTCATGCTACTTTGAATTCATGACGAAGAGTTATTGTTGTGAGGGATTTGAAGAACATCTCTGAGTCAGAGATTCTCGCTGGTTTCTCTATCCAAGGAGTTTCTGCAGTGAGGCGTATCTCCACTCGCAAAGATGCAATTACGATGCCGACCAATGTCTTTATTCTCACATTTACGTCACCACGACCGCCTGCCGCTATCAAGGCACTATACATTCCAAACCTTCTTCGATGTTTCCAGTGTCAGCAGTTCAGTCACTTGAAAACATTACGTCGTGGTTCCTTGATGTGTGCTCGTTGCAGTGAAAGAACCACGATGCCTATGAGTGTGAAAGAGACCCTCATTGTGTCAACTGTAATGGTTCTCAAACAGACCCTCATTGTGTCAACTGTAATGGTTCTCACCCGTTCTACTTTCGTTCTTGCCCTGAGTGGTTGGAAGAAAAAGAGGTGCAGTATTTGAAGATGATTAAAAACATTACTTACCCTGAGGCTCAAAGTTACTGTCCACCATTTTATCTTGGACAAAGTTACTGTCCACCATTTTATCTTGGACAAAGTTACTGTCCACCACTTTATCTCGGACATGTGCTGCTGCACTTTGTTCCACTACTACAGTGGGAGTGCAGACGGATCTCTCTGTGCCTCGAAAAGAATCGTTCTCAAAACAAATGAAAGGTCTTTTGGACTACATGGTTAAAAGGTTGATGAATCAACTACAATACCTATCTTTGTCTCTAACATACATTCCAACAAACTCCAAGATCCACATCCTTTGGTTCCAGATACAGCCATTTCCTTGGATACATCTTGTTCTCCCACCCCAAGATACAAAACAATCATTTGTTCACGTCCTCAGTCACTAGAATCCTTTTCCAACAGTAAATACCTGTCCATTCGACCCAGGGCAGGATCCATGGAGGTAGATAGACCTCCTATAAAAAAAAGACAGTAAAGAAATAAGACGTGGCCGTAAACAGAAGGTTTCACAATCCAAATCGCCTTCACATAAATAAAAATGGTCACCTTGATACAATGGAACTGTCGAGGTTTACGTTCTAATCTGGACGACATCAAAACACTGATTGCTTCCTACCATCCTGTATGTCTTTCCTTACAGGAAACATTTCTGAAACATGTCGATACAGTTACCTTTCGGCAGTTTTATTTTTTAAAGAAATGACAGGTTTTGTGATGGTCGAGTGCATGGAGGGGTGGTACTGCTGGTTGAATAGCGTGTGCCCACCCTGTCTTTGCCATACGACACATCCTTGGAGGCCGTAGCCATCAGTGTTTTCTTGGGTCGTACCATCATTGTTTGTTCTCTCTACCTGTCACCTGGGGAGGGAGACATATGATCAATCAGACCTTGATGCTCTCGTTGAATAGTTGCTGTCTCCCTTTTTAATTCTGGGGGGACTTTAATGGACATCATCCCATCTGGGGAAGTGCTGACAGGAGGGGTCGCTCTGTAAAGTGTATGCTCTTTGATCACAACCTTTCTCTTTTCAATACTGGTTCTTCTACTTATTTTCACACACCTAGTCAGTCCTTTACCGCTATTGATCTCTCGGTTTGCTCTCCTTCATTATTCTCCCATTTTTCATGGAGGGTTGACAATAATCCACGAGACAGTGATCATTTTCCTATAATTTTGAGAGAGACTGGTCGTGGTCGATGCCACATGACCCACATGCCCTGGTGGAAGCTGGATCTAGCAAACTGGCCCTCTTTCACTGCTCTCGCAGAACTTGATCCTGCCATTGTCTGTAAGCCATCAATAGACGACTGTGTGGCAGCAGTAACTGACTGTATTATACAAACAGCTGCTGAGTGTATTCCTATAACCTCAACACGTTTTCCACGATATCCTTGTCCGTGGTGGAATCCTCCCTGCCACATGGCATGGAAGGCTCAAAAAACGGGCTTGGGATACTTTTCTAAGTATTCCACACTTTCGAACCGCATTGCTTTCCAGCGGGTTCGTGCACATGCTCAGTGGGTAAGACATCAAAGCCAGAAGGAATCTTGGATTAAGTTCACAACCAGCATATTTTCTACCACCAGTTCCAAAGTCATATAGAAGAAGATTCAAAAGTTCAGTAGTCAATATAATTTTGTCCCCATCTTGATCTTGCTCTCCGATGGTCCGGAAGTAACTGATACCAGGAGCATTGCTGATACTCTAGGTGGAAGCTTTCGCCGGGTATCTAGCACTTCTGCTTCTTCCTCCACCTTCTTAGCCATCAAGACTCGGGCAGAGCAATCACTTCTTTCTTTTTGAGGTGTTTGTCTCTATGACTATAACTGTCCCTTTACACTGGTGGAACTCAAACTGACCCTTCATTGGTCTGGCAGTACATCTGTTGGACCTTATGATATACACTAAGAGATACTGTGTCATCTATCTTATGTTTCTCTTGCTATACTTCTGATTGCTTTTAACTGGATCTTGCAGGAGAATGTTTTTTTCTGATGCCTGGCACCAGGATATTATTGTCTTACCTTTCTCTAAGCCTCGGAAGGATCCCAAAATTCCATCAAACTACCGTCCAATTGCTTTGAAGAGCTATCTTTGTAAGACCTTCAAGAGGATGGTTAATGCTCGTCTTGTTTGGTTTCTCGAATCAAACAATCTCCTCTCGCCCACCCAGTGTGGTTTCCGACGACAGCACTCCACCACGGACCACCTGATTTGAATTGAAACGTCAATCAGAGAAGCCTTTCTCAAACGACAACATCTTGTATCAATATTCTTTGACACTGAAAAGCTTATGACACAACATGGAGGTGTGGCATTTTGCAAGACCTTCATATATATGGGTTACGTGGCCATTTGCCCATTTTTATTAAAAAATTTTAATGGACAGGAGTTTCCAAGTTCGTGTGGGTTCGACACTTTCCCATTCTTTTCTACAGGAACTTGGAGTCCCTCAGGGCTGTGTTCTGAGTGTCGCACTTTTCAGTATAAAAATTAATGCCATAACTGAACAACTCCCTCTCACTGTTGCGAATGGGCTGAATGTCGACGACTTTCACATCTCATGTCAGTCGTCGAACATGAGGTATATTGAGAGGCAGCAAACGGCTTTAACTTCTCCTTCTCTAAAACCGTTTGCATGCACTTTTGCCTCCGACGGGGTGTTGCCTGTGGTCCCTGAGATGAAGTTATTGGGATTTATCTTTGACGGTAAGCTGACCTTTATACCACACATCAAGCACCTACGGGTCCAATGTACAAGAGCACTGAACATCCTCCGTGTCCTCTCTCCCACCACCTGGGGAGTGGATCGATGTTCTATGGTAAAGATATATCATGCTCTTATTCGTTCGAAACTCGACTATGGATCACTGGTCTACCATTCATCATCAAGAACTTCGGCTCTGTACTGGGGTTTTTCCAGTTCATGGAGTCTCATGAACCTTCTTTACACCTTCAACTTCATTCCTTACCAAAGCATCCCACCTGTGGTTGTGTTTTACTTCCTTGGTGGACCATACGTCTTCAGAACAGACTATCTGTCATTGTTTCTTTTGGCCTTCGTATCCAGGCGCAGTTAGATGAATTGGGTCTGTCCTTGGATAACATTTCTGTATCCACTGGTCAGCCCATCCAACCATGGCTTCTTATAGTCTCCAAATGTGACATACTTTTAAGTAATCTGAGAAAATCAGACACTCCTGATTGGAAATGCTGTCTGCTATTTGCTGAACATCTTTCAAACCATCCTTCCATTACTATTTATACAGATGGTTCGAAATCAGGTGACTGTGTGGGCTCTGCCATGGTTTGTTGTGGTTCGGTGGTTACACGCAGAATCCCCTCTACAGCTTCTGTGTTCACTGCAGAACTGTACGCCATTTTTCTTGCCCTGGATCACAAAGAAGCTAAGCAGTACTCAAACTTCACTATTTATACTGACTCGCTTATTTCTCTATTGGCTCTCGTATCGCTTTACGTTAGTTCACACCGTGTTCTCGCCAATATTCAAACCTGACTGGCTCAATTATCTTTAACATCTACTTTTCTCCAGTTTTTCTGGATACTGATCAATATTGGTATACGTGGGAACAAGATCCCCGACGCTGCAGCTATGTCTATCTGCTCTGGCACTATCACCGCTGTGCCTGTTCCATACATGGACTATGGTCCTGTATTTAAGGCTCGCCTCTGGGCCAGTTGGCAGTCGACTTGGAATGAGCAACGTGACAACAATCTTTTCCAAATAAAACCCTATATTAGACTTTGGCCATCTTGCTGGCGTAAGGATCAGAAGGAGGAAGTTGTTCTAACTAGATTACACATTGGTCACAGTTTTTTAACTCATCGTTTTTTTTTACCTGGAACTGATACACAAGTGTGTAGTTTGTGTAACACTCAGGACGCAGTAAGGCACATTTTACTTTCTTCTCGTCGTTATGACTCTCAACGACGGCACCATTTTAAACCTGTTTTGTCCCAAGGTTTGTACATAGCATTAGACAGTGTCATTAGTGATGGTGACACTGTCCACCTTGGTAATGTTTTTAGTTTTTTAAAGGTAATCAATATTTTAAACGCCATTTAAGTTTTTAATTTATACATTAGACTTTCTTTGATGTGATTCCCTTTTAAGAATTACAGTCCATTTAGTTCGGTTTGAAATTAGAAAATGGCCGTAAAGTAAAAAAACTCGAAACCAAAACTGGAAAAGCCAACTTCGGGTGACTAACGGTGGTTTCTGTATTCACCTCCTAGTCTTCCCGGTGAGTTGTGATAATTACAATTATGCTACAGAAAGTCCTCTACAACTTGTATTACTGTAGTTTTTCTCTTAGTGCTGTAGACTAGATGTAAACATAGGTTTTATGCCTTTTTAACTTTGTTTTATTTTACATCATATGACATATTGTCGTTGTTTACTGTCAATATAACACTGAAACAAACATTTAGTGTTCTTACATCATATAACATATTGTCTTTGTTTACTATCAATATAACATTGAAACAAACATTTAGTGTTCTTACATCATATAACATATTATCTTTGTTTACTATCAATATAACACTGAAACAAACGTTTAGTATTCTTACATCATATAACATATTGTCTTTGTTTACTATCAATATAACACTGAAACAAACGTTTAGTATTCTTACATCATATAACATATTGTCTTTGTTTACTATCAATATAACACTGAAACAAACGTTTAGTATTCTTACATCATATAACATATTGTCTTTGTTTACTATCAATAAAACATTGAAACAAACATTTAGTATTCTTACATCATATAACATATTGTCGTTGTTTACTATCAATATAACACTGAAACAAACGTTTAGTATTCTTACATCATACAACATATTGTCTTTGTTTACTATCAATATAACACTGAAACAAACGTTTAGTATTCTTACATCATATAACATATTGTCTTTGTTTACTATCAATAAAACATTGAAACAAACGTTTAGTATTCTTACGTTATATAACATATTATCTTTGTTTACTATCAATATAACACTGAAACAAACATTTAGTATTCTTACATCATATAACATATTGTCGTTGTTTACTATCAATATAACACTGAAACAAACGTTTAGTATTCTTACATCATACAACATATTGTCTTTGTTTACTATCAATATAACACTGAAACAAACGTTTAGTATTCTTACGTCATATAACATATTGTCTTTGTTTACTATCAATAAAACATTGAAACAAACGTTTAGTATTCTTACGTTATATAACATATTGTCTTTGTTTACTATCAATAAAACACTGAAACAAACGTTTAGTATTCTTACGTCATATAACATATTGTCTTTGTTTACTATCAAAAAAACATTGAAACAAACGTTTAGTATTCTTACGTCATATAACATATTGTCTTTGTTTACTATCAATATAACACTGAAACAAACGTTTAGTATTCTTACATCATATAACATATTGTCTTTGTTTACTATCAATAAAACATTGAAACAAACGTTTAGTATTCTTACGTCATATAACATATTGTCTTTGTTTACTATCAATATAACACTGAAACAAACGTTTAGTATTCTTACATCATATAACATATTGTCTTTGTTTACTATCAATATAACACTGAAACAAACGTTTAGTATTCTTACGTCATATAACATATTGTCTTTGTTTACTATCAATATAACACTGAAACAAACGTTTAGTATTCTTACATCATATAACATATTGTCTTTGTTTACTATCAATATAACACTGAAACAAACGTTTAGTATTCTTACATCATATAACATATTGTCTTTGTTTACTATCAATATAACACTGAAAAAAACATTTAGTATTCTTACATCATATAACATATTGTCTTTGTTTACTATCAATATAACACTGAAACAAACGTTTAGTATTCTTACATCATATAACATATTGTCTTTGTTTACTATCAATATAACATTGAAACAAACGTTTAGTATTCTTACATCATATAACATATTGTCTTTGTTTACTATCAATATAACATTGAAACAAACATTTTGTGTTCTTACATCATATAACATATTGTCTTTGTTAACTATCAATATAACACTGAAACAAACGATTAGTATTCTTACATCATAAAACATATTGTCTTTGTTTACTATCAATATAACACTGAAACAAACGATTAGTATTCTTACATCATATAACATATTGTCTTTGTTTACTATCAATATAACACTGAAACTAACGTTTAGTATTCTTACATCATATAACATATTGTCGTTGTTTACTCTCAATATAACACTAAAACAAATTTTTAGTATCCTTACATCATATAACATATTGTCGTTGTTTACTCTCAATATAACACTAAAACAAATTTTTAGTATCCTTACATCATATAACATATTGTCGTTGTTTACTCTCAATATAACACTAAAACAAATTTTTAGTATCCTTACATCATATAACATATTGTCTTTGTTTACTCTCAATATAACACTAAAACAAATTTTTAGTATCCTTACATCATATAACATATTGTCGTTGTTTACTCTCAATATAACACTAAAACAAATTTTTAGTATCCTTACATCATATAACATATTGTCGTTGTTTACTCTCAATATAACACTAAAACAAATTTTTAGTATCCTTACATCATATAACATAATGTCGTTGTTTACTCTCAATATAACACTAAAACAAATTTTTAGTATCCTTACATCATATAACATATTGTCGTTGTTTACTCTCAATATAACACTAAAACAAATTTTTAGTATCCTTACATCATATAACATATTGTCGTTGTTTACTCTCAATATAACACTAAAACAAATTTTTAGTATCCTTACATCATATAACATAGTGTGCGTTTGCAACTATGGGGGAAGTTGTCCAGTAATTACATTAATCTTCATAATAAAAATTGTGACCTTCAACGCTCAGTCCTGAGGGTTTTCAAGTTCCTGTGAGAAAAAATGGGAAAGTGTGGAACTCACATGAACTTGGATTTTCCAGTCCATTAAAATTTTGAAAATAAAAATGGGCAAGTGGCTATACAGCCTATAAGAGTGGAGGTTTCGGAAAATGACATACCTTTACCTGGTATCATAAGTTTTCTCAAGGTAAAAAAAAGAGAAACTCGATGTTTTCACTTGAGAAAGGCTTATCTGATTGACGTTTCAAGTCTAATCAGATGGTCCACAGTTTAGCCCTGTTGTCAGAACTTACACTGGGTGGGCAAGAGGACGTTGTTTAATTTGAGGAACCAAACAAGACGAGCATTAACCACCCTATTTAAGATCTTACAGAGACTGCTAATCAAAGCATTTGGGCAGTAGTTTGAAGGAACCTTGGGATCCATCCCAGGATTGGAAAAAGGGAGGACAATAGCCTAGCGTCAAGCATTGAGAAAAGCCTTCTCCTCCAGATCCAGTTAAACGCAACCAGAAGAGTAGTCAGAGAGGCAGAAGAGAGATGTCGCAGCATTTAATAGTGACTGTTGTTAGGCCCAATTGCAATAGGACGACCAACGAAGAACAAGCTTGAGTCTTACTAATGACTACAGTCATAAAAATGATCAGCCTGAAAGAAAAGAGGCGATCACTCTGCCCGCGTCTTGATGACTAAGAAGGTGTAGAAAGAAGCAGAAGAGAAAAGCTTTCGCTGAGATGTTCTAAACCTCAGCCACAAGAGACCAAAGTCAAAGAGGAGGCAGAATTATACTGCCTTCTGACTTTCCGAATCTTGTCCCAGATGACTTTGGAATTAGTGGTGAAAGATATGTTGGTTGTGAACTTAATCCATGTTTCCTTTCTCGCTTTGATGTCTGATCTGCTGAGCACGTGCACAGGCTTGCTGGAAAATGATGTAGTTTGAAAGTGTGGGATACTTACGAAAGATATTTCAGGCCTGATTTTAAGTCTTCCATGCCATGTGGCAGGCAAGATTTCAAAATGGATGAAAATATCGTGAAAGACATGTTGAGATTTCAGGAATACATCGATCAGCTGCCTGGATAATACAGTCAGATACTGCTGCCACACAGTCGTATATCGATGGCTTGCAAAAGAAGCCAGGACCAAGCTCTGGAAAAGCAGTGAAAGAGGGCTAGTTGGCCTGTTCCAGCTTCCATCGAGACACGCTGGTCATGTGGGAAGCCCTTCTGTTTTCGACCATGTTTTTTTATTTATTGGACGGAGGTCTGTCGACCTCCATAATTATTGCCCTGGGTCGAGTATGCAGGTCTCTGTCTATGGACGAAGATTCCAGCAACTGAGGGCATCTCGGGGTTGGAAAAGAAAATGGACGTGAGGAAATGTCCAAACCTGAAGACAAAGGAAGTGGACAACCACCCGAAGGAGTGGCGAGGACATAGATGGTAGTGGACGTAGACTTTTCAACTCTTTTAACCATGGAGGGCAAAAGGTTCTTTAGATGTTTTGCAAACAATTGTGCTGGAGAGATCTGCCTGCACTCTCACTGTGGCAGTAAAATGGAGTGCAGTAGCATATGTCTAAGATGGAGTTGGGGACAATAACTTCCGAGCCTCTGGGTGGGAGATATTGTTTACAATCTTCAAGCATTGCATCTCTTTCTTCTCCACCCACTTAGGACAAGAACTGGAGTAAGAGGGGTGTGAACAACTACAATTAACACAGTGTGAAACAGTTCGCACTTGTAGGCATAGTAGTCTTTGCCACCACATCGAGTGATGTCAGAAACCACGACATGATGTTATCAAATGACCGAACCACTGGCACTGGAAACATCTGAGAGGCTTGTGAATGTATGGCCGTAACTGCCTTGATTGTATTAGGTGGAAGTGGTGAGGTAAACGTCAAAATTAGAACATTACCAAACAACATAATTCCGTCTTTGCAAGTGGAGATTTGCCACACTGCAAATTCGCCTTGACTGAAAAAATAACCAGCGAGAATCTCCGACTTGGGAATGTTCTTCAAGTCCCTCTCAAGAATAACTCCTTTTGAGAAATTTAGGGTAGCAAAGGAAGTAACCTCGATGGTTATACTCCCAGTGCTCTTTGTAGGAGGAGGTTGGTGAAGATGTTTCCACCAAGGTGTCTCATAAGCACGTAGGAGAAGGTTGGAATGCTGTGGTGAAGATGTTTCCACCAAGGTGTCTCTTGAGCACGTAGGAGAAGGTTGGAATGCTGTGGTGAAGATGTTTCCACCAAGGTGTCTCTTGAGCACGTAGGAGAAGGTTGGTATGCTGTGGTGAAGATGTTTCCACCAAATTGTCTCTTGAGCACGTAGGAGAAGGTTGGTATGCTGTGGTGAAGATGTTTCCACCAAGGTGTCTCTTGAGCACGTAGGAGAAGGCTGGTATGCTGTGGTGAAGATGCTTCCACCAAGGTGTCTCTTAAGCACACCTTTCTTACTGACTTTGAGGAGCCAGCAAGGCCCTCTATTCCCTTTTGAATGAAAAAGGGAGACATTTGCCCTAAAAATTTCTCAGACAATGAATGCGTAATGAGACATCGAGATGTTGAGTCCAACTTTTATGGTGAATGTATAAAAGAATCGTCCATACATGGTCGGTTTTCAATAGTCTGTTTGTCATTTTATTTTTTGTTCATGAATGGGGCATCCGTAATAAAATGAGAACATTTCCTCCTGTCCCTACTGTCCCTACTGTCCCTACCCACCACAGAAGCTACAGTGCCAAACAAGAACACTTCATCAATGCTAGGGTTTTGTGAACACTATATCCAAACATCAGCATCAGACACAATGTCCACAACACCTGTTGAAAACGTTCAACGCTAGTACTTGGTTGACCCTCGCCCAATTGGCCAGCCGATTGACCCTGGAGTGGCCACCTTGAGGTCCGCCCGTTCACAAAAAATTCAAGGCCAAAGTGGTGTGCTTGGGTTGGACCCCTGAACCACCAGGATCCTCTCCTTCCCTTCACTGGTCGCCACGTAAGCAAACACGTGGGTGGATGTTTAGATCCCAAAGGAAGTAAAGTGAAATTACAGAACCCTCTCTATGAGGTTCTCTCACCAAGTACAGGAACCCATCTCGAAGAGCGAACCAAACGTCTTCTATTTCTACATCATATAACATATTGTCGTTGTCTAATATCAATATAATACTGAACCAGTAGTGTATCTAGGTTACTTGATTGGGTAATTTTAAACCACATAACCAGATTTACTAGGTAACCAAGCAGAGAAACTTTAGGGGGCATATTAAAATTATTGTCACAAAGATATTAAAATAACAATTAATTAACTGTAGTTTTATAAAGAGAGTTTGGCTTTAACAATACAGTTAAAAATTAAATTTGTCAATAATTGGTCTGTTTATTTGTGTACACTGCAGGGTTTTGTTTTTCTTTGAATTTCGCACAAAGCTACTCAAGGGCTATCTGTGCTAGCCGTCCCTAATTTAGCAGTGTAAGACTAGAGGGAAGGCAGCTAGTCATCACCACCCATCGCCAACTCTTGGGGTACTCTTTTACCAATGAATAGTGGGATTGACCGCACATTATAACACCCTCATGGCTGAGAGGGCGAGCATGTTTGGTGTAACGGGGATTCGAACCCGCGACACTCAGAGTACGAGTCGAGTGCCTTAGCCACCTGGTTATGCTGGGCCTAAAACAAAAAGTAAAACAGTTTCTAGATTACAGAAGTGATCATAACGTGATAAAGTGGAGGTATGAGTCTTTCCGGCAGAGGAAACACTTAATACGAAAAGAGATATAGTGGTTCACCTAGAGAGAACATTTTATACGTAATATACCTTTATATTAATTGTGGTATGAGTTACAGTATATCAGCTATTCTATATCAGATTTACAGTGTATCAGTTGTTGTATATTAGAGCTACAATATATCAGTTGTTGTACATTAGAGCTACAGTATATCAGTCGTTGTGTGATAGAGCTACAGTTCGTCAGTTGTTGTGTATAAGAGCTACAATATGTCAGTTATTGTATATTAGAGCTACAGTATGTCAGTTGTTGTGTATTAGAGCTACAGTATGTCAGTTATTGTGTATTAGAGCTACAGCATGTCAGTTGTTGTGTTTAGAGCTACAGTATGTCAGTTATTGAGTATTAGAGCTACAATATGTCAGTTGTTGTGTTTAGAGCTACAGTATATCAGTTGTTGTGTATTAGAGCTACAGCATGTCAGTTGTTGTGTATTAGAGCTACAATATGTCAGTTATTGTATATTAGAGCTACAGTATGTCAGTTGTTGTGTATTAGAGCTACAATATGTCAGTTATTGTATATTAGAGCTACAGCATGTCAGTTGTTGTGTATTAGAGCTACAATATGTCAGTTATTGTGTATTAGAGCTACAGTATATCAGTCGTTGTGTAAAAGAGCTACAGTTTGTCAGTTGTTGTGTATTTGAGCTACAATATGTCAGTTATTGTATATTAGAGCTACAGTATGTCAGTTGTTGTGTATTAGAACTACAGCATGTCAGTTATTGTGTATTAGAGATACATTATGTCAGTTATTGCATATTAGAGCTTCAGTATGTCAGTTATTGTATATTAGAGCTACAGTATGTCAGTTGTTGTGTATTAGAGCTACAGCATGTCAGTTATTGTGTATTAGAGCTACAGGATGTCAGTTATTGTGTATTAGAGCTACAGCATGTCAGTTATTGTGTATTAGAGCTACAATATGTCAGTTATTGAGTATTAGAGCTACAGCATGTTAGTTATTAAGTATTAGAGCTACAGTATATCAGTTGTTGTCTATTAGAGCTACAGCATGTCAGTTGTTGTGTTTAGAGATACAGTGTGTCAGTTATTGAGTATTAGAGCTACAATATGTCAGTTGTTGTGTATTAGAGCTACAGTATGTCAGTTATTGAGTATTAGAGCTACAGCATGTCAGGTATTGTGTATTAGAGCTACAGTATGTCAGTCGTTGTGTAATAGAGCTACAGTTCGCCAGTTGTTGTGTATTAGAGCTACAATATGTCAGTTATTGCATATTAGAGCTTCAGTATGTCAGTTATTGTATATTAGAGCTACAGTATGTCAGTTGTTGTGTATTAGAGCTACAGCATGTCAGTTATTGTGTATTAGAGCTACAGCATGTCAGTTATTGTGTATTAGAGCTACAATATGTCAGTTATTGAGTATTAGAGCTACAGCATGTCAGTTATTGAGTATTAGAGCTACAGTATATCAGTTGTTGTGTATTAGAGCTACAGCATGTCAGTTGTTGTGTTTAGAGCTACAGTATGTCAGTTATTGAGTATTAGAGATACAATATATCAGTTATTGTGTATTAGAGCTACAGCATGTCAGTTATTGTGTATTAGAGCTACAGTATGTTAGTTATTGAGTATTAGAGCTACAATATGTCAGTTGTTGTGTTTAGAGCTACAGCATGTCAGTTGTTGTGTTTAGAGCTACAGTATGTCAGTTATTGAGTATTAGAGCTACAATATATCAGTTGTTGTGTATTAGAGCTACAGCATGTCAGTTGTTGTGTTTAGGTTACAGTATGTCAGTTATTGAGTATTAGAGCTACAATATGTCAGTTGTTGTGTATTAGAGCTACAATATGTCAGTTGTTGTGTTTAGAGCTACAGTATATCAGTTGTTGTGTATTAGAGCTACAGCATGTCAGTTGTTGTGTTTAGAGCTACAGTATGTCAGTTATTGAGTATTAGAGATACAATATGTCAGTTGTTGTGTATTAGAGCTACAGTATATCAGTTATTGAGTATTAGAGTTACAGCATGTCAGTTATTGTGTATTAGAGCTACAGTATGTCAGTTATTGAGTATTAGAGCTACAATATGTCAGTTGTTGTGTATTAGAGCTACAGTATATCAGTTATTGAGTATTAGAGCTACAGCATGTCAGTTATTGTGTATTAGAGCTACAGTATGTCAGTTACTCTGTATCAATATAAACAGTGTCAGTTCTTTTCTTGAAGTATTGAAGTTCACATATTCAATTAACCATTTAAATATATTTGACTATTCAACACATAACGTTTGAGATAAATATCTAATTAGATGACTGAGACTCTGGAAAAGGTTATGATTTATCTTTCACTAGTTTATGACACCACTTTCAAATAGTTTATTTCGTAACTGTACGCTTTACTGAAAACCAAGTAGACACCGTGGATGACAGGTGGTTGAAGAAAGACACTTTGCCCGTTTTTCTTGACTAAAGGTCATTAACCCTTGACGTGACTGTCGTGGGCACGAAATTTCAACAAGGGATTTCTATTACTTGTTGTGCTGAAAACATTTTATCTCGTCTGCATTTTAAATCAACATAAATTCTTTCACCTGCTGTGATTTTGTTGTTGTTGCTGTTGGAAAGTTATTCTTTAGAAAACTGTAGGTGGGGGGTTTAATCCTCTCAGCAGGGTAAATACATCGCTTGGTGAAATCGATTAGAAGAACGTTACAGTTGAGTTATTTTAAAACGATCGTCGAGACCGACTGTGGCTTGGTGCATGGCATGGTAGGTCTGCCAATTTCGTCATTTATTGTTCAATTCTCGTTGCCGTAAAAATGCGCTTTGGAGCCAAGGATGCGTTATAAGAGTGACGGTCAGATATTAATGTTTGGGCAGATGAGAGTAATCCTGTGAATGCTGATGCTACGGTATTTTCCGACAAATCTCAGACAGGTAAATCTACAAATATTATAGGAGGTTCAATCAAGAAATATCTTGACCGAACTTTTAAGTTTTGCAAGATTTGAACCGTTCGGACATATTCAAGTGGCGAAACAGATTTTGTTAAGACTAGACAGGAGTGTGCGTACGTACGTGGACAATCGCCTCTGCTGGTTCAGAGTTTACTACGTTTGTTTTTTACTCTAAAACGTTTGTGTTGAATTAAGCACAAAGCTAAAAAAAGGCTATCTTTGCTCTGCCCACCACGGGTATCGAAACCCGGGTTCTAGCGGTGTGGAGGAGATTTAAAACTGAATCTTCTGAAATAGCCATAATGAGAACCAAGCGTCTGGGTTTCAATCATCAACATCTTTTACTTGTCCGGAGACCTCGTGACCTTTGCTACCTGACAGCATTTGTCAACTATCAGTTTCAGATGTAATCGTGTTTCGTCCAGTTAACGATGTTCTAGTTTTAACTAGTTCAACCCAGGCTCAAGACGAACTGCGTTGTCCTTGTGGACAGAGGATGACACCTAACAATAACAACAAAATAGTATGAGGTGGCTAGGACAAGATAATTTTGGACACCTTGGACGACGTGTTGAAGGCATGACAACAAGGAAGCTAGATAATAAATAATTTGCAATAAGTTTATATCGCTATACAAGGCTTGAAAACTGTGCTATGTCCACATATCACATTGATTAGTTGGCATCATTACCTTAAGTACATCATTTAGAAAGTAGGGATGGCTATTATAGAAATAACACTTGTTCCTTGTTAATATATCACGGAAGCGAAATATTTTATAAAAATGTCTTAATGATATAACTCAAATATCAGTGATATTTCAGTTTTGTTAAGGTAGTCTAGTAAAATCAGTTACATAGTTTTTTTAAGATAGTGTAGTTATATCACTTTCTCAAGTGGTCTAGTTACATGAGTTTTTTTCAGGTGTTCTAGTTATACCAGTTTCTCAGGTAGTCTAGTTATATCAGTTTCTCAGGTAGTCTAGTTATATCAGTTTCTCAGGTAGTCTCGTTACATCAGTTTTTTTCAGATGTTCTAGTTATACCAGTTTCTCAGGTAGTCTAGTTATATCAGTTTCTCAGGTAGTCTAGTTATATCAGTTTCTCAGGTAGTCTAGTTATATCAGTTTCTCAGGTAGTCTAGTTATATCACTTCCTCAGGTAGTCTAGTTAGATCAGTTTTTTTCAGGTGTTCTAGTTATATCAGTTTCTCAGGTGTTCTAGTTATATCAGTTTCTCAGGTAGTCTAGTTATATCAGTTTCTCAGGTAGTCTAGTTATATCAGTTTCTCAGGTGTTCTAGTTATATCAGTTTCTCAGGTGTTCTAGTTATATCAGTTTCTCAGGTGTTCTAGTTATATCAGTTTCTCATGTGTTTTAACTTATACAGTTTCTCAGGTAGTTTAGTTACATTAGTTTTTTCAGGTGTTATAGTTATATCAGTTTCTCAGGTAGTCTAGTTATATCAGTTTCTCAGGTGTTCTAGTTATATCAGTTTCTCAGGTGTTCTAGTTATATCAGTTTCTCAGGTGTTCTAGTTATATCAGTTTCTCATGTGTTTTAACTTATACAGTTTCTCAGGTAGTTTAGTTATATTAGTTTTTTCAGGTGTTATAGTTATATCAGTTTCTCAGGTAGTCTAGTTATATCAGTTTCTCAGGTGTTCTAGTTATATCAGTTTCTCAGGTGTTCTAGTTATATCAGTTTCTCATGTGTTTTAACTTATACAGTTTCTCAGGTAGTCTAGTTATATCAGTTTCTCAGGTGTTCTAGTTATATCAGTTTCTCATGTGTTTTAACTTATACAGTTTCTCAGGTAGTTTAGTTATATCAGTTTTTCAGGTAGTCTAGTTATATCAGTTTCTCAGGTAGTCTAGTTATATCAGTTTCTCAGGTGTTCTAGTTATATCAGTTTCTCAGGTAGTCTAGTTATATCAGTTTCTCAGGTGTTCTAGTTATATCAGTTTCTCAGGTAGTCTAGTTACATCAGTTTTTTCAGGTGTTCTAGTTATATCAGTTTCTGAGGTAGTCTGGTTACATCAGTTTCTCAGGTAGTCTAGTTATATCACTTTCTCAGGTAGTCTAGTTACATCAGTTTTTCAGGTGTTTTAGTTATACAGTTTCTCAGGTAGTCTAGTTATATCCGTTTCTCAGGTGTTCTAGTTATACCAGTTATTCAGGTGCTCTAGTTATATCAGTTTTTCAGGTGTTTTAGTTATACAGTTTCTCAGGTAGTCTAGTTATATCAGTTTCTCAGGTAGTCTAGTTATATCAGTTTCTCAGGTAGTCTAGTTATATCAGTTTCTCAGGTGTTCTAGTTATATCAGTTTCTCAGGTGTTCTAGTTATATCAGTTTCTCATGTGTTTTAACTTATACAGTTTCTCAGGTAGTTTAGTTATATCAGTTTTTCAGGTAGTCTAGTTATATCAGTTTCTCAGGTAGTCTAGTTATATCAGTTTCTCAGGTGTTCTAGTTATATCAGTTTCTCAGGTAGTCTAGTTATATCAGTTTCTCAGGTGTTCTAGTTATATCAGTTTCTCAGGTAGTCTAGTTACATCAGTTTTTTCAGGTGTTCTAGTTATATCAGTTTCTGAGGTAGTCTGGTTACATCAGTTTCTCAGGTAGTCTAGTTATATCACTTTCTCAGGTAGTCTAGTTACATCAGTTTTTCAGGTGTTTTAGTTATACAGTTTCTCAGGTAGTCTAGTTATATCCGTTTCTCAGGTGTTCTAGTTATACCAGTTATTCAGGTGCTCTAGTTATATCAGTTTTTCAGGTGTTTTAGTTATACAGTTTCTCAGGTAGTCTAGTTATATCAGTTTCTCAGGTGTTCTAGTTATATCAGTTTCTCAGGTAGTCTAGTTACATCGGTTTTTTCAGGTGTTCTAGTTATATCAGTTTTTCAGGTGTTCTAGTTATATCAGTTTCTCAGGTGTTATAGTTATATCAGTTTCTCATGTGTTTTAATTTATACAGTTTCTCAGGTAGTCTAGTTATATCAGTTTTTCAGGTAGTCTAGTTATATCAGTTTCTCAGGTAGTCTAGTTATATCAGTTTCTCAGGTGTTCTAGTTATATCAGTTTCTCAGGTAGTCTAGTTATATCAGTTTCTCAGGTGTTCTTGTTATATCAGTAATATACATTTTTAAGATAGTGTAATTATATCAGTAATATTCAGTTTTGTTTCAGATAGTTTAGTTATATCACTGGTATATCAATTTTTTATGTAGTTTTGTTATATCAATGGTATATCGGGTTTTTAAGGAGATTAGTTATATCAGTAATAATTCATTTTTTCAGATGTTTTAGAAAATTACAAGATTCTAATAAATTAACATCTAGTAACTTCGTATTAGGGTCGCCTCGTTAAACCAAAATATTTGTAGAGTGGCTGCTGTATCCTTCTATTACTATGTCACTTGCTGTCTTAAGTTGAAGCAAGGTTTGTGTCGGTATTCGTTGTAAAATGTTTCTTTGAAAATATAGAATATTTTTCTATTTTTAGCTGCTCTAATTAGATCTTTTGGATAATCTGGTCAAAGTAAAACTACAGAGATCACACTTTTTTAATTCATTATTTAGATAATCTGGTCAAAGTAAAACTACAGAGATCACAATTTTTGTAATTCATTATTTAGATAATCTGGTCAAAGTGAAACTACAGAGATCACACTTTTTTAATTCATTATTTAGATAATCTGGTCAAAGTGAAACTACAGAGATCACACTTTTTGTAATTCATTATTTAGATAATCTGGTCAAAGTAAAACTACAGAGATCACACTTTTTGTAATTCATTATTTAGATAATCTGGTCAAAGTAAAACTACAGAGATCACACTTTTTGTAATTCATTATTTAGATACTCTGATCAAAGTAAAACTACAGAGATCACACTTTTTGTAATTCAGTATTTAGATAATCTGGTCAAAGTAAAACTATAGAGATCACATTTTTTGTAATTCATTATTTAGATAATCTGGTCAAAGTAAAACTACAGAGATCATACTTTTTGTAATTCATTATTTAGATACTCTGGTCAAAGTAAAACTATAGAGATCACATTTTTTGTAATTCATTAACAAGATAAGGGAAGTTTCTGGAACAGCTACGTACGATGCCAGGGAAGTTTCTGGCTATGTTTTAACTAGATTTTTTTTTCTTCTAGCTGGATCTTCTGGAGTCTGCTATTCTACGATTAAACATTGCTACCGAGTCCAACGTTCCTTTAAGAATATTGCGTGATGTAAATATTTCTAAGGTGTTTTTTGCTCTGTTCATTCTTTATTGTCAAGCGATTGATTGTCCTGATGGTTTCACACATTTCTTTTTTGTTCGATCAACACAAGAAGTAAAAGGGTTAACAGGACAGGATGTTTCTACATGGTCATTTCTCGTTGCGTGGGTTTTGAAAACTCCGAATCAGTTGGTAACTCGTGACTTGTCTTTCTGAAAATTTCACGACAAACTTTAACAGTTGACAAGAAATAACTTAATCAAACTCGTTACATTCGATTCAATAAAAGTTTCTGTTTTTAAAGCCTAATGATTAGAGCGTTTGACAAACAATCTGTGGGTCGTGGGCTCGAGTTGTGGATTTGTATTTCATAGACTGGTTTGTTTTGAATTTCACGCAAAGCTACACGAGGGCTATCTATGCTAGCCTAATTTAGCAGTGTAAGACTAGAAGGAAAGCAGCTAGTTATTAACACCCACCTCCAACTCTTGGGTTACTCTTTTACCGACGAATTACTGAGACGTAAAGATTAACACATCGGATAGTGTTGTAACAGAGAGACATAAAGATTAACACATCGGATAGTGTTGTAACAGAGAGACATAAAGATTAACACATCGCATAGTGTTGTAATACTGAGTCTGAAGATTAACACATCGTATAGTGTTATAACAAAGAGATGTAAAGATTAACACATCTGGTTGTGTTGTAACACAGAGACCTAAAGATTAACACATCGAATAGTGTTGTAATACTAATACGTAAATATTAACACATGGGATAGTGTTGTAACACATAGCCGTAAAAATTAACACATCGGATAGTGTTGTAACACATGTAATATTATTGATATATCTGATAGAACTTTGTAACCCAGAGGTAATGTTCATATATAGGATAGTCTGGTAACACATAGCTACTGTTTGAAGTATAGATAAATTTTAAAACATTGTGATACTAAGAAACACAGAGACTGCATTAATGGATAGTTTTAACAAAAACAAAGTGATACAGTTACGAAACACGATACAGGCTGTTAGCGAGACAAAATATTGAATGAACATGGGTACAAGGAAACCGATACGGGACGGAAATATGTTTCACGTTATGTTTGGTTGTTTTGAATTTCGCACAAAGCTACACGAGGGCTATCTGTGCTAGCCGTCCTAATTTAGCAGTGTAAGACTAGAGGGAAGGCAGCTAGTCATCACCACCCACCGCCAACTCTTGAGCTACTCTTTTACCAATGAATAGTGGGATTGACCGTCACATTATAATGCCCCCAGGGCTGAAAGGGCGAGCATGTTTGGCGCGACGGGGATGCGAGCCCGCGACCCTCAGATTACGAATCGCACGCCTTAACACGCTTGGCCGTGCCGGGCGTTATGACACGGAACAGACGCGAAATATATTTCACCTTATGTCGTTCAGTATTTGAAGTCAGGTTTCACCTTATGTCGTTCAGTATTTGAAATCAGGTTTCACCTTATGTCGTTCAGTATTTGAAATCAGGTTTCACCTTATGTCGTTCAGTAATTGAAGTCAGGTTTCACCTTATGTCGTTCAGTATTTGAAGTCAGGTTTCACCTTATGTCGTTCAGTATTTGAAGTCAGGTTTCACCTTATGTCGTTCAGTATTTGAAATCAGGTTTCACCTTATGTCGTTCAGTATTTGAAATCAGGTTTCACCTTATGTCGTTCAGTAATTGAAGTCAGGTTTCACCTTATGTCGTTCAGTATTTGAAGTCAGGTTTCACCTTATGTCGTTCAGTATTTGAAGTCAGGTTTCACCTTATGTCGTTCAGTATTTGAAATCAGGTTTCACCTTATGTCGTTCAGTATTTGAAATCAGGTTTCACCTTATGTCGTTCAGTATTTGAAGTCAGGTTTCACCTTATGTCGTTCAGTATTTGAAGTCAGGTTTCACCTTATGTCGTTCAGTATTTGAAGTCAGGTTTCACCTTATGTCGTTCAGTATTTGAAATCAGGTTTCACCTTATGTCGTTCAGTATTTGAAATCAGGTTTCACCTTATGTCGTTCAGTAATTGAAGTCAGGTTTCACCTTATGTCGTTCAGTATTTGAAGTCAGGTTTCACCTTATGTCGTTCAGTATTTGAAGTCAGGTTTCACCTTATGTCGTTCAGTATTTGAAGTCAGGTTTCACCTTATGTCGTTCAGTATTTGAAGTCAGGTTTCACCTTATGTCGTTCAGTATTTGAAGTCAGGTTTCACCTTATGTCGTTCAGTATTTGAAATCAGGTTTCACCTTATGTCGTTCAGTATTTGCAGTCAGGTTTCACCTTATGTCGTTCAGTATTTGAAGTCAGGTTTCACCTTATGTCGTTCAGTATTTGAAATCAGGTTTCACCTTATGTCGTTCAGTATTTGAAATCAGGTTTCACCTTATGTCGTTCAGTATTCGAAGTCAGGTTTCACCTTATGTCGTTCAGTATTTGAAATCAGGTTTCACCTTATGTCGTTCAGTATTCGAAGTCAGGTTTCACCTTATGTCGTTCAGTATTTGAAATCAGGTTTCACCTTATGTCGTTCAGTATTTGAAGTCAGGTACTATCACGTCGAAAATTGGTCGTTATAAACGCACTGATGTAAAATCGAATACACAAAGTATTAAGTTAAAGCATTCCATGTATGAAAGAAAGTTATATCTCATCTTCACCGATATAGAAGTACAAGTTGTCTTCAGTTGATCATGAAAAGTGTGTTGTAACTGTCAACTTCATCAACTGAGAGTTTGTCATTCGACTCTTTCTTCCCGAAGAAGAAAACTGAGTCACACTCAACCTTCTCGTCAAAACTTGTCACGAATAATTTTCAAAAGAAAAGAAAGAAAGAAAAAAGCAATGCAATTTTATTAATGAGTCCGAGAACCGCTAGAGGATTTTATTAATGAGCCCGAGAACCGCTAGGGGATTTATTTATTTATTGCTTGTTTTAGAGTAAAGCCACAGTGGGCTGTCTGCTGTGTTCACCGCAAGAACTGAACCCCGGATTTTAGCATTGTAAGCCGATAAAACTTACCATTCTGCCACTAGAGGGCGTTAAACATCAATAGTAGTTTGTAACATGTTACGTTTCATTAGACCAGCGTGAACATAGTAGCAGTCTCCCAGACTGGCTCTGTCCTCCCAGCTGAATAATGTTCGACACGGATTTAAGGTGTCACACACTCGAAGACGTTGGGTTAAATTTCACATGAATTAGTTTTTTGTTTTTTTCTGCTGTCTTGTGGTGACTCCATTAAGCCTTCCATAATTAGTGACTCTTACACGCTGTTAAGATGCATGTTTTCGGTTTTACATCAGCAATGCTGTAATAATTTATCCAGTATCAGTCTTTCATCATGAGATGTTTAGATCGAGATGTAACATCCTTACTACATAATATTAAGTATTCATAGAAAAATATCCTGTTTCAGTCCCTTCAGCGTATCTTCATTTTGAACCATATTTCAACGTGTTATATAATGTAGAAGTTGTATTTGAAACCACATCTCTTATTCTGATTTTCTGAAATCGGAGCTTACTCTGATAAGTAATAACCGAGAAGTGAAGAGCGCCCCCAAGAGACTACCTTTGAAGTTAACGAAGTGGTTGTGCAGGGTGGAAAGTAAATAACAACAAACAGAACTGTTGTTTGGAAGAAGCTATCAATTCGTAAACTAGAAATCCTGACAAACCAGCAAGGTTGTAAATATGAAAACTGTGTTTTATATCGTTTCAAAGACCTTTTATATTTTATTCATCGGGTCCTTCAACTCCGTGTACAATGGCCTTAGATTAAGATAAAGGACCTGTGTCTCGGTAGGAAAGATGGTCTGTATATAGATGGAGATTAGTGTTACCATAAATAACAAAGTACAAGTCATGATACAAGTCATATGTCACATCATAAGACAGAACAAGTCTGTTTAAAAACAAACTACACATCATGGTTGCTTATAACTAAAGCAATTTGACTAAAATGAATATATATATATATGTACTGAGATTATTAAACAACATAAAAACATACAAAAATATATTAGAATTTTGATCGATTTTTGATTTCATTCTACATAAAGGCAATTCTAATTTGTTAAAAGGTGTCGGTCGTTTCGTAAACAGCCGTATAGGTGTCGCAACGAGTATATTTAAAAACCATAACTGACAAAGAAATGGTTTTATCTGTTTTCAGTTCTAAGTAGTTTCGGTATTAAGAGATGAAATGTCAATTTTTGTGAGGTTCTCCGATTTTTATAGTAGAACTAAGAGACGTTTAGTATGGGGTTCTCCGATCTGTTTATATAATAACTAAGAGACATTTAGTATGGGGTTCTCCGATCTGTTTATAGAAGAACTAAGAGACGTTTAGTGTAAGGTTCTTCGATCTGTTTATAGAACTAAGAGATGTTCAGTGAAGGGTCCTCCTATCTGTTTAAAAAACTAAG
The DNA here is from genome assembly GCF_004210375.1 of Tachypleus tridentatus. Lineage (NCBI taxonomy): Eukaryota > Metazoa > Arthropoda > Merostomata > Xiphosura > Limulidae > Tachypleus > Tachypleus tridentatus. Next base: position 17,852,321 of record NW_027467777.1, read on the forward strand.
AGACATTTAGTGAGGGGTTCTCCGATCTGTTTATATAATAACTTATAGACGTTTAGTGTAAGGTTCTCCGATCTGTTTATATTATAACTAAGAGACGTTAAGAGCGACTCTGACATGTTATATAACAGGTTGGAGAACTTGATAGAAACAGGAATCACAAGTGTTTCCAGTACTCTCACTCCAAACTAACCCGATCAACCTCAACTTTATAGGCTATCACTCGTCCTGTATTTTAGGGTTAACTTGAAGCAGATAATCCAATTAGGTAATAAAATCACGTCCACACGAACTATTCAAGTGAATATTACTATATATTTCAATCCCAGCATAAAAAATATGAGTTAGAGACCTCTAGTGTTTAAAAGCGTTACAAGACAGGTAAATTCCATAACAAAATGATTAGTATAATTATTGGATTTTTCTCTTTACAGATCTTAATCAGTAGAAACTCTGGAATAGTTTACGTTATATCGAAGCAAGCTGTCAGTACAGATAATCATATATATTTAAATATTCTTCAAGCTGTACCTTAATACACTCTCTGGTGATATTAAACTTTTATTCATTATTCTTTGAAACACAGACAGAAGTCATCCGTTTGAAAATGTGAAACGTTGAGTCAGTGTTACTTGTATACGTATTTGGATATCAGTTTCAAAGCGTATAAAAATAACTTTTTATTTAACTTTGAAACCTGTAGACTCGATGAAAGAAATAAAACACTAACTATTGGATAGATTGTTTACCCAGAGTATTCATGATAAAACTTTGTATTGTTTACCCAGAGTATTCATGATAAAACTTTGTATTGTTTACCCAGAGTATTCATGATGAAACTTTGTATTGTTTACCCCGAGTTTTCATGATAAAACTTTGTATTGTTTACCCAGAGTTTTCATGATAAAACTTTGTATTGTTTACCCAGAGTATTCATGATAAAACTTTGTATTGTTTACCCAGAGTTTTCATGATAAAACTTTGTATTGTTTACCCAGAGTATTCATGATGAAACTTTGTAAAATGGACGGCAACTGCCTGTTATTGAGACACAAGTGTAGAGGACGACGTTTAGAAAGTCTTCTGCTTTGAAGACTTTTAATCTTTCATTTACTAAAGTTGGTTTCAATAACAATAAATGGAGCTCTTTTTTTGTAAATAATTAATTCAAAAATACAAAAACAGCAACTTTTACAGTAAGCAAGTTTTAATTTTAATAATTAAATCACTTGGACCAATTGTATGTCACCAACATTGGATAAGAGTTAGTTCAGATAAAGAGATTTTGTTCCAGAGAACGTAACAGCTTCGTGATCGTGGAAGCAAATTTATAGGTGGCATTAAAATACTTATTTTATTAAAATTAAGTGGATAAAATATTAATATAGATAAATAGACTCCTGAATATATTTATTTAGTATTCGTTTCGGTGAATTTATTGGTAGTACTTTAGGTGTGTTTCTTCTATTGATATCTGGTTCTTTTCGGATGATTTCGACATTGTTTTAAATCATAATATATTTGGATTCTTTGAATTGTTCTAAACATTTGGGAGTCCTTTAAAGTGTTCTTCGAGTCTCACTTGTCTTTAAAACTATACATTAATTTCTTGAAATAGCGAACACTTTAAAGGAGATTTGTTTTGTTCATTTCAGGAATCATAGCCTGAACTGTGTATAGTTGAGTACAAAGCTTTGTTTGTTGGTTGTTTTTAAATTTTGTGCAGAGCTACACGAGGGCTATCTACGCTAGCCGTTCCTAATTTAGCAGTGTAAGACTAGACGGAAGACAGCTAGTTATTACCACCCACTGCTAACTCTTAGGCTGCTCTTTTACCAACGAATAGTGGGATTGATCGTACATTATAATGCCCACCACGGCTGAAATGGCGAGTATGTTTGGTGTGACGTGGATTCGAGCCCGTGACCCTCGGATTACGAATCGAGTGCCTTAACTTCCTGGCAATGCTAGGCCTACAAGGTGTTAATGAATGATTTCAACTGTTTGCAGTTAAGAACAAGGTTTCATGGGCTATTTGAAAAGTAATCCTCCAGACCTTAAGGCTTTCATGTGCACCTAACTCAGTGGTTCTCAAATCGTAATCAACATGGACTCAGCTCGTGTAGCAACACCGAACGCAGCAACATTGTAAATGGTATTTTTATTTAGTGGAACAAAATGTTGATACAAAACGTTGATTATGCAGGAATTGAAAAGAAAGTAAAGTACATATGAGTGATTAATTCTATTAAATTCTTAAATAAAGAACCTTAAACCAGGTGTCTTTATGTGGGCCTCATACTTAAAAAAAACACTTTAGGAAACCTCTGCCCTAAGGTTATTTTCTCCTAAAGTGCCTCTCGTTAAATCTCGTGCAAGTATGACACTTTCTAATGACTGTCATGACGAGAATACCCTCTACCCATACCAGCCGTTTTTACATACATCACTTTCTAATGACTGTCATGACTAGAAAACCCTCTACCCATACCAGCCGTTTTTACATACATCACTTTCTAATGACTGTCATGACGAGAATACCCTCTACCCATACCAGCCGTTTTTACATACATCACTTTCTAATGACTGTCATGACGAGAATACCCTCTACCCATACCAGCCGTTTTACATACATCATTTTATAATGACTGTCATGACGAGAATACCCTCTACCCATACCAGCCGTTTTACATACATCATTTTCTAATGACTGTCATGACGAGAATACCCTCTACCCATACCAGCCGTTTTTACATACATCACTTTCTAATGACTGTCATGACGAGAAAATCCTCTACCCATACCAGCCGTTTTTACATACATCACTTTCTAATGACTGTCATGACGAGAAAATCCTCTACCCATACCAGCCGTTTTTACATACATCACTTTCTAATGTCTGTCATGACGAGAATACCCTCTACCCATACCAGCCGTTTTTACATACATCACTTTCTAATGACTGTCATGACGAGAAAACCCTCTACCCATACCAGCCGTTTTTACATACATCACTTTATAATGACTGTCATGACGAGAATACCCTCTACCCATACCAGCCGTTTTTACATACATCCCTTTCTAATGACTGTCATGACGAGAAAACCCTCTACCCATACCAGCCGTTTTTACATACATTACTTTCTAATGACTGTCATGACGAGAAAACCCTCTACCCATACCAGCCGTTTTTACATACATCCCTTTCTAATGACTGTCATGACGAGAATACCCTCTACCCATACCAGCCGTTTTTACATACATCACTTTCTAATGACTGTCACGACGAGAAAATCCTCTACCCATACCAGCCGTTTTTACATACATCACTTTCTAATGACTGTCATGACGAGAATACCCTCTACCCATACCAGCCGTTTTTACATACATCACTTTCTAATGACTGTCATGACGAGAAAATCCTCTACCCATACCAGCCGTTTTTACATACATCACTTTCTAATGTCTGTCATGACGAGAATACCCTCTACCCATACCAGCCGTTTTTACATACATCACTTTCTAATGACTGTCATGACGAGAAAATCCTCTACCCATACCAGCCGTTTTTACATACATCACTTTCTAATGACTGTCATGACGAGAATACCCTCTACCCATACCAGCCGTTTTTGCATACATCACTTTATAATGTCCGTTTTACTTATTCTCGAAGAGGTATTTATGTTTGTCTGGATCTAAATGATTAATCACACCAGGAGGCAAAATCTAAACTAATGAAAAATATCAATGAATATTATCTAATTAAATATTATTTAAATTAATTATTTTTAATTATTGTAAAATATTCCAAAACAGGAACAAAACATTCAACAAGTTAGCATATCTTACGAAACAATCATATCAACAGTTGTTGTGCCATATTGGTACCATGGCAACGGAACTTACTGCATGTGTTTGATCTAAAAACTAGTAATTTTAAATTTATATCTCAAGTATCGCTAGATTACCTTTGGATGTTGACCAATAAATTGACTAATGAAAACGAAACAACTAGGTTCTGATATATGTCTTGATTTCAGGCCTAAACGTTTGTTACATTATAAAATGTGACTGGTATCTACTGAGGGATTTAAGTAATACCAGTTTCTGTTGAAGGATTTAACTGGTCAGAAATTTAGTGACGGATAAACATAACTTCTACATTTACTGAGAGATATGGCTAGCCTCGGCAAACAAAGAGAGATATGGCTAGCCTTGGCAAATAGAGAGAGATATGGCTAACCTCGGCAAATAGGAAAAGACATGGCTAGTCTTGGCAAATAGAGAATTATAGCTAGCTTCGGCAAATAGGAAAATATATCGTTAGCCTCGGCAAATAGGAAAATATATCGTTAGCCTCGGCATCTGGGAAGGTATATGGCAGCATCTACAGAGGTATAGAATAACAAGTTTAGTTTCTCATTTGCAGTATTTAGTTCTGTTTATCAGTAATCATGTTTAATTTACGGAATACATAACTAAATATAAGTTTGAACTATTTGGATCATAAAGAAAGATGAACTAAGGGTCAAGCTAATCCACTGGTATTACTGAGAGAACACAGCATAGCTTATCCACTGGTATTACTGAGAGAACACAGCATAGCTTATCCACTGGTATTACTGAGAGAGCACAGCATAGCTTATCCACTGGTATTACTGAGAGAACACAGCATAGCTTATCCACTGGTATTACTGAGAGAACACAGCATAGCTTATCCACTGGTATTACTGAGAGAACACAGCATAGATTATCCACTGGTATTACTGAGAGAACACAGCATAGCTTATCCACTGGTATTACTGAGAGAACACAGCATAGCTTATCCACTGGTATTACTGAGAGAACACAGCATAGCTTATCCACTGGTATTACTGAGAGAACACAGCATAGCTTATCCACTGGTATTACTGAGAGAACACAGCATAGCTTATCCACTGGTATTACTGAGAGAGCACAGCATAGCTAATCCACTGGTATTACTGAGAGAGCACAGCATAGCTTATCCACTGGTATTACTGAGAGAACACAGCATAGCTTATCCACTGGTATTACTGAGAGAACACAGCATAGCTTATCCACTGGTATTACTGAGAGAGCACAGCATAGCTTATCCACTGGTATTACTGAGAGAACACAGCATAGCTTATCCACTGGTATTACTGAGAGAACACAGCATAGCTTATCCACTGGTATTACTGAGAGAACACAGCATAGCTTATCCACTGGTATTACTGAGAGAACACAGCATAGCTTATCCACTGGTATTACTGAGAGAACACAGCATAGCTTATCCACTGGTATTACTGAGAGAACACAGCATAGCTTATCCACTGGTATTACTGAGAGAACACAGCATAGCTTATCCACTGGTATTACTGAGAGAGCACAGCATAGCTTATCCACTGGTATTACTGAGAGAGCACAGCATAGCTTATCCACTGGTATTACTGAGAGAGCACAGCATAGCTTATCCACTGGTATTACTGAGAGAACAAAGCATAGCTTATCCACTGGTATTACTGAGAGAGCACAGCATAGCTTATCCACTGGTATTACTGAGAGAACACAGCATAGCTTATCCACTGGTATTACTGAGAGAACACAGCATAGCTTATCCACTGGTATTACTGAGAGAACACAGCATAGCTTATCCACTGGTATTACTGAGAGAGCACAGCATAGCTTATCCACCGGTATTACTGAGAGAACAAAGCATAGCTAATCCACTGGTATTACTGAGAGAACAAAGCATAGCTAATCCACTGGTATTACTGAGAGAGCACAGCATAGCTTATCCACCGGTATTACTGAGAGAGCACAGCATAGCTTATCCACTGGTATTACTGAGAGAGCACAGCATAGCTTATCCACTGGTATTACTGAGAGAACACAGCATAGCTTATCCACTGGTATTACTGAGAGAACACAGCATAGCTCATCCACTGGTATTACTGAGAGAACACAGCATAGCTCATCCACTGGTATTACTGAGAGAGCACAGCATAGCTTATCCACTGGTATTACTGAGAGAACACAGCATAGCTTATCCACTGGTATTACTGAGAGAACACAGCATAGCTTATCCACTGGTATTACTGAGAGAACACAGCATAGCTTATCCACTGGTATTACTGAGAGAACACAGCATAGCTTATCCACTGGTATTACTGAGAGAACACAGCATAGCTCATCCACTGGTATTACTGAGAGAACACAGCATAGCTCATCCACTGGTATTACTGAGAGAACACAGCATAGCTCATCCACTGGTATTACTGAGAGAGCACAGCATAGCTTATCCACTGGTATTACTGAGAGAACACAGCATAGCTTATCCACTGGTATTACTGAGAGAACACAGCATAGCTTATCCACTGGTATTACTGAGAGAACACAGCATAGCTTATCCACTGGTATTACTGAGAGAACACAGCATAGCTTATCCACTGGTATTACTGAGAGAACACAGCATAGCTTATCCACTGGTATTACTGAGAGAACACAGCATAGCTCATCCACTGGTATTACTGAGAGAGCACAGCATAGCTTATCCACTGGTATTACTGAGAGAACACAGCATAGCTTATCCACTGGTATTACTGAGAGAACACAGCATAGCTTATCCACTGGTATTACTGAGAGAACACAGCATAGCTTATCCACTGGTATTACTGAGAGAGCACAGCATAGCTTATCCACTGGTATTACTGAGAGAACACAGCATAGCTTATCCACTGGTATTACTGAGAGAACACAGCATAGCTTATCCACTGGTATTACTGAGAGAACACAGCATAGCTTATCCACTGGTATTACTGAGAAAACACAGCATAGCTTATCCACTGGTATTACTGAGAGAACAAAGCATAGCTTATCCACTGGTATTACTGAGAGAACAAAGCATGGCTTATCCACTGGTATTACTGAGAGAACAAAGCATAGCTTATCCACTGGTATTACTGAGAGAACACAGCATAGCTTATCCACTGGTATTACTGAGAGAGCAAAGCATAGCTTATCCACTGGTATTACTGAGAGAACACAGCATAGCTTATCCACTGGTATTACTGAGAGAACACAGCATAGCTTATCCACTGGTATTACTGAGAGAACACAGCATAGCTTATCCACTGGTATTACTGAGAGAACACAGCATAGCTTATCCACTGGTATTACTGAGAGAGCACAGCATAGCTTATCCACTGGTATTACTGAGAGAACAAAGCATAGCTTATCCACTGGTATTACTGAGAGAACACAGCATAGCTTATCCACTGGTATTACTGAGAGAACACAGCATAGCTTATCCACTGGTATTACTGAGAGAACACAGCATAGCTTATCCACTGGTATTACTGAGAGAACACAGCATAGCTTATCCACTGGTATTACTGAGAGAACACAGCATAGCTTATCCACTGGTATTACTGAGAGAACAAAGCATAGCTTATCCACTGGTATTACTGAGAGAACACAGCATAGCTTATCCACTGGTATTACTGAGAGAACACAGCATAGCTTATCCACTGGTATTACTGAGAGAACACAGCATAGCTTATCCACTGGTATTACTGAGAGAACACAGCGTAGCTTATCCACTGGTATTACTGAGAGAACAAAGCGTAGCTTATCCACTGGTATTACTGAGAGAACACAGCATAGCTTATCCACTGGTATTACTGAGAGAACACAGCATAGCTTATCCACTGGTATTACTGAGAGAACACAGCATAGCTTATCCACTGGTATTACTGAGCTTATCCACTGGAGAACACAGCATAGCTTATCCACTGGTATTACTGAGAGAACACAGCATAGCTTATCCACTGGTATTACTGAGAGAACACAGCATAGCTTATCCACTGGTGTTACTGAGAGAACACAGCGTAGCTTATCCACTGGTATTACTGAGAGAACACAGCATAGCTTATCCACTGGTATTACTGAGAGAACACAGCATAGCTTATCCACTGGTATTACTGAGAGAACACAGCGTAGCTTATCCACTGGTATTACTGAGAGAACACAGCATAGCTTATCCACTGGTATTACTGAGAGAACAAAGCATAGCTTATCCACTGGTATTACTGAGAGAACAAAGCATAGCTTATCCACTGGTATTACTGAGAGAACACAGCATAGCTTATCCACTGGTATTACTGAGAGAACACAGCATAGCTTATCCACTGGTATTACTGAGAAAACACAGCATAGCTTATCCACTGGTATTACTGAGAGAACACAGCATAGCTTATCCACTGGTATTACTGAGAGAACACAGCATAGCTTATCCACTGGTATTACTGAGAGAACAAAGCATAGCTTATCCACTGGTATTACTGAGAGAACACAGCGTAGCTTATCCACTGGTATTACTGAGAGAACAAAGCGTAGCTTATCCACTGGTATTACTGAGAGAGCACAGCGTAGCTTATCCACTGGTATTACTGAGAGAACAAAGCATAGCTTATCCACTGGTATTACTGAGAGAACAAAGCATGGCTTATCCACTGGTATTACTGAGAGAGCACAGCATAGCTTATCCACTGGTATTACTGAGAGAGCACAGCATAGCTTATCCACTGGTATTACTGAGAGAGCACAGCATAGCTTATCCACTGGTATTACTGAGAGAACAAAGCATGGCTTATCCACTGGTATTACTGAGAGAGCACAGCATAGCTTATCCACTGGTATTACTGAGAGAGCACAGCATAGCTTATCCACTGGTATTACTGAGAGAACACAGCGTAGCTTATCCACTGGTATTACTGAAAGAACAAAGCATAGCTTATCCACTGGTATTACTGAGAGAGCACAGCATAGCTTATCCACTGGTATTACTGAGAGAACACAGCGTAGCTTATCCACTGGTATTACTGAAAGAACAAAGCATAGCTTATCCACTGGTATTACTGAGAGAACACAGCGTAGCTTATCCACTGGTATTACTGAGAGAACAAAGCATAGCTTATCCACTGGTATTACTGAGAGAACACAGCATAGCTTATCCACTGGTATTACTGAGAGAACAAAGCATAGCTTATCCACTGGTATTACTGAGAGAACACAGCATAGCTTATCCACTGGTATTACTGAGAGAGCACAGCATAGCTTATCCACTGGTATTACTGAGAGAGCACAGCATAGCTTATCCACTGGTATTACTGAGAGAACACAGCATAGCTTATCCACTGGTATTACTGAGAGAACACAGCATAGCTTATCCACTGGTATTACTGAGAGAACAAAGCATAGCTTATCCACTGGTATTACTGAGAGAACACAGCATAGCTTATCCACTGGTATTACTGAGAGAGCACAGCATAGCTTATCCACTGGTATTACTGAGAGAGCACAGCATAGCTTATCCACTGGTATTACTGAGAGAACACAGCATAGCTTATCCACTGGCATTACTGAGAGAACACAGCATAGATTATCCACTGGTATTACTGAGAGAGCACAGCATAGCTTATCCACTGGTATTACTAAGAGAGCACAGCATAGCTTATCCACTGGTATTACTGAGAGAACAAAGCATAGATTATCCACTGGTATTACTGAGAGAACACAGCATAGCTTATCCACTGGTATTACTGAGAGAGCACAGCATAGCTTATCCACTGGTATTACTGAGAGAGCACAGCATAGCTTATCCACTGGTATTACTAAGAGAGCACAGCATAGCTTATCCACTGGTATTACTGAGAGAGCACAGCATAGCTTATCCACTGGTATTACTAAGAGAGCACAGCATAGCTTATCCACTGGTATTACTAAGAGAGCACAGCATAGCTTATCCACTGGTATTACTGAGAGAACACAGCATAGATTATCCACTGGTATTACTGAGAGAGCACAGCATAGCTTATCCACTGGTATTACTGAGAGAACACAGCATAGCTTATCCACTGGTATTACTGAGAGAACACAGCATAGATTATCCACTGGTATTACTGAGAGAGCACAGCATAGCTTATCCACTGGTATTACTGAGAGAACACAGCATAGCTTATCCACTGGTATTACTGAGAGAACACAGCATAGCTTATCCACTGGTATTACTGAGAGAGCACAGCATAGCTTATCCACTGGTATTACTGAGAGAGCACAGCATAGCTTATCCACTGGTATTACTGAGAGAGCACAGCATAGCTTATCCACTGGTATTACTAAGAGAGCACAGCATAGCTTATCCACTGGTATTACTGAGAGAACACAGCATAGCTTATCCACTGGTATTACTGAGAGAACAAAGCATAGATTATCCACTGGCATTACTGAGAGAACACAGCATAGATTATCCACTGGTATTACTGAGAGAGCACAGCATAGATTATCCACTGGTATTACTGAGAGAACACAGCATAGCTTATCCACTGGTATTACTGAGAGAAGAAAGCATAGATTATCCACTGGTATTACTGAGAGAACACAGCATAGCTTATCCACTGGTATTACTGAGAGAACAAAGCATAGATTATCCACTGGTATTACTGAGAGAACACAGCATAGCTTATCCACTGGTATTACTGAGAGAACAAAGCATAGCTTATCCACTGGTATTACTGAGAGAACACAGCATAGCTTATCCACTGGTATTACTGAGAGAACAAAGCATAGATTATCCACTGGTATTACTGAGAGAACACAGCATAGCTTATCCACTGGTATTACTGAGAGAACACAGCATAGCTTATCCACCGGTATTACTGAGAGAACAAAGCATAGATTATCCACTGGTATTACTGAGAGAACACAGCATAGCTTATCCACCGGTATTACTGAGAGAACAAAGCATAGATTATCCACTGGTATTACTGAGAGAACACAGCATAGCTTATCCACTGGCATTACTGAGAGAACACAGCATAGATTATCCACTGGTATTACTGAGAGAGCAAAGCATAGCTTATCCACTGGTATTACTGAGAGAGCACAGCATAGCTTATCCACTGGTATTACTGAGAGAACACAGCATAGCTTATCCACTGGTATTACTGAGAGAACAAAGCATAGCTTATCCACTGGTATTACTGAGAGAACACAGCATAGCTTATCCACTGGTGTTACTGAGAGAGCACAGCATAGCTTATCCACTGGTATTACTGAGAGAACACAGCATAGCTTATCCACTGGTATTACTGAGAGAACACAGCATAGCTTATCCACTGGTATTACTGAGAGAACACAGCATAGCTTATCCACTGGTATTACTGAGAGAGCACAGCATAGCTTATCCACTGGTATTACTGAGAGAACAAAGCATAGCTTATCCACTGGTATTACTGAGAGAACAAAGCATAGCTTATCCACTGGTATTACTGAGAGAACAAAGCATAGCTTATCCACTGGTATTACTGAGAGAGCACAGCATAGCTTATCCACTGGTATTACTGAGAGAGCACAGCATAGCTTATCCACTGGTATTACTGAGAGAGCACAGCATAGCTTATCCACTGGTATTACTGAGAGAACAAAGCATAGCTTATCCACTGGTATTACTGAGAGAACACAGCATAGCTTATCCACTGGTATTACTGAGAGAACACAGCATAGCTTATCCACTGGTATTACTGAGAGAACACAGCATAGCTTATCCACTGGTATTACTGAGAGAACACAGCATAGCTTATCCACTGGTATTACTGAGAGAACAAAGCATAGCTTATCCACTGGTATTACTGAGAGAGCACAGCGTAGCTTATCCACTGGTATTACTGAGAGAGCACAGCATAGCTTATCCACTGGTATTACTGAGAGAGCACAGCGTAGCTTATCCACTGGTATTACTGAGAGAGCACAGCATAGCTTATCCACTGGTATTACTGAGAGAACAAAGCATGGCTTATCCACTGGTATTACTGAGAGAGCACAGCATAGCTTATCCACTGGTATTACTGAGAGAACACAGCATAGCTTATCCACTGGTATTACTGAGAGAACACAGCATAGCTTATCCACTGGTATTACTGAGAGAACAAAGCATAGCTTATCCACTGGTATTACTGAGAGAACACAGCATAGCTTATCCACTGGTATTACTGAGAGAACACAGCATAGCTTATCCACTGGTATTACTGAGAGAACACAGCATAGCTTATCCACTGGTATTACTGAGAGAACACAGCATAGCTTATCCACTGGTATTACTGAGAGAACACAGCATAGCTTATCCACTGGTATTACTGAGAGAACACAGCATAGCTTATCCACTGGTATTACTGAGAGAACAAAGCATAGCTTATCCACTGGTATTACTGAGAGAACACAGCATAGCTTATCCACTGGTATTACTGAGAGAACACAGCATAGCTTATCCACTGGTATTACTGAGAGAACACAGCATAGCTTATCCACTGGTATTACTGAGAGAGCACAGCATAGCTTATCCACTGGTATTACTGAGAGAGCACAGCATAGCTTATCCACTGGTATTACTGAGAGAGCACAGCATACTCTATACATAAACGGTTAGTTTACATATGTGCACGTTTGTTTACATTCACGTGTTATTGATAACACATAATCACTTACGAAGAAGTTCAGGTTTTTTATGACGTAAACGGGCAGATTAGTTTTTGTGTTTTTTATGACTAATAACATAGTTTTTTACCGTTAGTTTCATGGTTATTTAGGACATTGTTAAGGTTAATAACTTAAGATTTTAAGAGTTAAATTGTCCAACTGGTGGTTCCATATACTATAATAGTACTAGTTTTATTGTATGTAGATTATTTACAATAAAATGCTTCCTGGAGCGTGGCTTAGCAGTACGTTTGTGGACTTAGAATGCTAAAAATAGGCATTCGATACCTACTAAGTGTGAAGATTCATGTTTAAAAATAAACAACTAAAACTATAACCACTAGTCAACATATTATACAGGGTTAACTCACAAGTTTCGGTGTAGTTCCGATCTAAGTGTCTAGTTTACGTTAGCTAATAGGGTTTTAATAATAACAAGTTATTAAACTTTTGTTTCTGACATAAAATTTGTTCGTATAATCTCATTAACTTGGATTGAGCTTACTAGAATTAAAAATACTGGACACCTGGCCTTTTGTACCTGTTTCATGTTTAGAAACACAAGACACTTGGCCTTATGTACCTGTTTCATGTTTAGAAATACAGGACACCTGGCCTTGTGTACCTGTTTCATGTTTAGAAACACAAGACACTTGGCCTTATGTACCTGTATCATGTTTAGAAATACAAGACACTTGGCCTTATGTACCTGTTTCATGTTTAGAAATACAAGACACCTGGCATCATTATGTACCTGTTTCATGTTTAGAAATACAGGACACTAGGTCTTATGTACCTGTTTCATGTTCAGAAATACAGAAACTTGGCCTTCTGTACCTGTTTCATGTTTAGAAATACAAGACACTTGGCCTTATGTACCTGTTTCATGTTTAGAAATAAAAGACACTTGGCCTTTTGTACCTGTTTCATGTTTAGAAAAACAAGACACTTGGCCTTATGTACCTGTTTCATGTTTAGAAATACAAGACATTTGACCTTCTGTACCTGTTTCATGTTTAGAAATACAAGACACTTGGCCTTCTGTACCTGTTTCATGTTTAGAAATACAAGACATTTGGCCTTATGTACCTGTTTCATGTTTAGAAATACAAGACACTTGGCCTTATGTACCTGTTTCATGTTTAGAAATACAGGACACCTGGCATTATGTACCTGTTTCATGTTTAGAAATACAGGACACCTGGCCTTCTGTACCTGTTTCATGTTTAGAAATACAAGACACTTGGCCTTCTGTACCTGTTTTATGTTTAGAAATACAAGACACTTGGTCTTATGTACTTGTTTCATGTTTAGAAATACAAGACACTTGGCCTTATGTACTTGTTTCATGTTTAGAAATACAAGACACTTGGCCTTATGTACCTGTTTCATGTTTAGAAATACAAGACACTTGGCCTTATGTACCTGTTTCATGTTTAGAAATACAAGACACCTGGCATTATGTAAACCTGTTTCATGTTTAGAAATACAGGACACTTGGTTTTATGTACCTGTTTCATGCTTAGAAATACAAGACACTTGGCCTTCTGTACCTGTTTCATGTTTAGAAATACAAGACACTTGGTCTTATGTACTTTTTTCATGTTTAGAAATACAAGACACTTGGTCTTATGTACTTGTTTCATGTTTAGAAATACAAGACATTTGGCCTTCTGTACCTGTTTCATGTTTAGAAATACAAGACACCTGGCCTTCTGTACCTGTTTCATGTTTAGAAATACAAGACACTTGGCCTTATGTACCTGTTTCATGTTTAGAAATACAAGACACCTGGCATTATGTACCTGTTTCATGTTTAGAAATACAAGACACTTGGCCTTTTGTACCTGTTTCATGTTTAGAAAAACAAGATACTTGGCCTTATGTACCTGTTTCATGTTTAGAAATACAGGACACTTGGCCTTCTGTACCTGTTTTATGTTTAGAAATACAAGACACCTGGCCTTATGTACCTGTTTCATGTTTAGAAATACAAGACACTTGGCCTTATGTACCTGTTTCATGTTTAGAAATACAAGACACCTGGCATTATGTACCTGTTTCATGTTTAGAAATACAGGACACTTGGTTTTATGTACCTGTTTCATGTTTAGAAAAACAAGACACTTGGCCTTATGTACCTGTTTCATGTTTAGAAAAACAAGACACTTGGCCTTATGTACCTGTTTCATGTTTAGAAATACAGGACACTTGGTTTTATGTACCTGTTTCATGTTTAGAAAAACAAGACACCTGGCATTATGTACCTGTTTCATGTTTAGAAATACAGGACACTTGGTTTTATGTACCTGTTTTATGTTTAGAAATACAAGACACTTGGCCTTATGTACCTGTTTCATGTTTAGAAATACAAGACACTTGGCCTTTATGTACCTGTTTCATGTTTAGAAATACAAGACACCTGGCATTATGTACCTGTTTCATGTTTAGAAATACAGGACACTTGGTTTTATGTACCTGTTTCATGTTTAGAAAACAAGACACTTGGTCTTACATGTTGAAATACAAGACACTTGGTCCTGTTTCATGTTTAGAAAAACAAGACACTTGGCCTTATGTACCTGTTTCATGTTTAGAAATACAAGACACTTGGCATTATGTACCTGTTTCATGTTTAGAAATACAGGACACTTGGTTTTATGTACCTGTTTTATGTTTAGAAATACAAGACACTTGGCCTTATGTACCTGTTTCATGTTTAGAAATACAAGACACTTGGCCTTATGTACCTGTTTCATGTTTAGAAATACAAGACACCTGGCATTATGTACCTGTTTCATGTTTAGAAATACAGGACACTTGGTTTTATGTACCTGTTTCATGTTTAGAAAAACAAGACACTTGGCCTTATGTACCTGTTTCATGTTTAGAAAAACAAGACACTTGGCCTTATGTACCTGTTTCATGTTTAGAAATACAAGACACTTGGCCTTATGTACCTGTTTCATGTTTAGAAATACAAGACACTTGGCCTTATGTACCTGTTTCATGTTTAGAAATACAAGACACTTGGCCTTATGTACCTGTTTCATGTTTAGAAATACAAGACACTTGGCCTTATGTACCTGTTTCATGTTTCTTTCTTTATTAAAAGTTTTTTCAGCATTTAATACTCAATGTAGATTGTGTGATAAAAATAAGTCTTAGAAACCCACCATTAAAGCCTGATAAACTTATAAGTACAGGTTATTTGACATTGTATTCGGTAAGACATTTATTGTAATTTTGTTTCGGTTGTAATACTGTGATTTTTATTTGTTTCGTACTGACAGCTTTTCTTGCTACACGTAACATAATGTTACTTAGCGTTGCTCCAGAAGGTTGGCAACCTTCTCTTTCGTCCAAGTGTGGAAACGTTGTCAGAACTTAATGCCACCAACGACATAAAATATTAGCTTTATATTCGGATCTTGTATGGATCTCTCGTTAACCGTAGTTTACGTCCCGCACGACATTACCGATTGTCAATTTCTACTTTGTAGTCTACTCTAGGTTGCTTCACGGAGAGTGTTAGTAGAAGGGATTAGAAATTCGTGTTGCTTAGTAACAGGTGTTTTTAATAGATGAGAGGTGCACATGTTGCTTAGCGACAGTCACTTTTAGGAGGTGAGAAGTGTAGGTGTCGCTCAGCAATAGTTGTTCTTAAAAAAGGATAAACTAGGGCGTGGCTAGTGCCTAACATAGATGAAATCTCAAGTTCCACAGTTCTGTTCGTGATCCCACAAGAAACTGTATTCAGGGCAGTGGATTTCCTATAAAAATGAGTACAAATACCACTATCCGCAAAACACTATTAACCTTATCTGTAGCATGGAATAAAAGATGGTCTTATATACTCATGTGCAGATATTTCTTGTGTAGCCATGTGCAGATAGTTCTTGTGTAGTCTTGTGCATAGTTCTTGTGTAGCCATGTGCAGATAGTTCTTGTGTAGTCTTGTGCATAGTTCTTGTGTAGTTATGTGCAGATAGTTCTTGTGTAGTCTTGTGCATAGTTCTTGTGTAGTCATGTGCAGATAGCTCTTGTGTAGTTATGTGCAGATAGTTCTTGTGTAGTCTTGTGCATAGTTCTTGTGTAGTTATGTGCAGATAGCTCTTGTGTAGCCATGTGCAGATAGCTCTTGTGTAGCCATGTGCAGATAGCTCTTGTGTAGCCATGTGCAGATAGTTCTTGTGTAGTCATGTGCAGTTAGCTCTTGTGTAGCCATGTGCAGATAGCTCTTGTGTAGCCACGTGCAGATAGCTCTTGTGTAGCCATGTGCATAGTTCTTGTGTAGCCATGTGCAGATAGCTCTTGTGTAGCCATGTGCATAGTTCTTGTGTAGTCTTGTGCAGATAGCTCTTGTGTAGCCATGTGCATAGTTCTTGTGTAGTCTTGTGCAGATAGCTCTTGTGTAGCCCTGTGCAGATAGCTCTTGTGTAGCCATGTGCAGATAATTATTGTGTACTCACCACAAAATTACGAAACGAACAAACAGATGTAGAAGATGAATGTGACGTCATACTTTGTTACAGTAATGGTACATATGGTATGTTGAAGAAACTAAACTTAGATATATACCACCCAATTAAACCACTGGCAGCAAAGAACAGCGTCTTTGGTTTTATCATACACCACCCAAGGGCGTCAACTGAACCAATGAAAGCATTGAACAGCATATTTGGTTTTATTATACACCATCCAAGGGCGTCAACTAAACCAATGAGAGCATTGAACAGCATCTTTGGTTTTGTTATAATACACCACCCAAGGGCGTCAACTAAACCAATGAGAGCATAGAACAGCATCTTTGGTTTTGTTATAATACACCACACAAGGGCGTCAACTAAACCAATGAGAGCATAGAACAGCATCTTTGGTTTTGTTATAATACATCACACAAGGGCGTCAACTAAACCAATGAGAGCATTGAACAGCATCTTTGGTTTTGTTATAATACACCACACAAGGGCGTCAACTAAACCAATGAGAGCATTGAACAGCATCTTTGGTTTTGTTATAATACACCACCCAAGGGCGTCAACTAAACCAATGAGAGCATAGAACAGCATCTTTGGTTTTGTTATAATACACCACCCAAGGGCGTCAATTAAACCAATGAGAGCATAGAATAGCATCTTTGGTTTTATTATACACCACTCAAGGGCGTCAACTAAACCAATGAGAACATAGAACAGCATCTTTGGGTTTGTTATAATAAACCATTCAAGGGCGTCAACTAAACCAATGAGAACATAGAACAACATCTTTGGTTTTAATTACACTCCGGCCAGAAACGTCAGTTAACCAATTTAGTCTTTGGTTAAAAATCCGGGATCTGTTGGGTAGGCTAACAACAATTAACTTTATGTTAAGCACATAAGCGTACAACAGATGGTTCGTAATATCAGTAAATGAATTTATCTCTACTTGTAATTAATTGTAAAGAAAACATTCTACTTTTTTGTTTAGCGTAACAATTAGTTGTAAAGAAAGTTCTGTATTCTTGTGTTTAATGGAACTTTCACATTAAAATTGTTTCTCATTGAAACACGAGCTTGAAACTTTGGTTCAACAAACAGTAAAATTAGCCCCAAAGTTTGTTTTGGTTGTATCCCAGTTAAAAAAAAAGCATCCTTAATATTTACATTGTAAGAAATTAATTGGTCATTTTAGATATCCTTACCCCGAATGGCAGAACTTAAATTTATAGTACCAGACATCCGACTTGAAAACTCTTGGTGGACATAGCACCGTTAGCCAGTTGTGTATCTTTATGTTTAACAAGAAAAACATTATAAGATTACATCAGCTTGGCTAGACGATATGAGATAAACGTTTATATAATACGCTATTTACACGTGTATAAAAACGCTAAAGATTTGTAATTTTCAACGATAAAAGATGGCTAGGTCTAACGTGATTTGCGTAACAAATACGTCTTATACATTCAAAGGCGTTATCTATCGGTGTTTAGACCATAACGTTAAATACAAACTTTTGCTGTGTAGCGACGAGTTTATAACTGACATAGTGTACGAGAATGTTTATTGAACTTTGGAGTCCATGTCAAAAACGTCTCATTGACTTGTTTACAACAGCGAAATACAATTCCCAATGCCACTAGATCATTAGGTTGTCCAAAGTAGAATAATTATGAATATAGATACTAATGGCCATGACCTCTAGTATCAAGTTCAATACTACATCAGTTTTTTTTAACCCTTAACATTAATCCATTGGTTAGGCCTAATTAAGCCTTACGTACCACCATTTCTAAACAGGACAATCACCTTCTAGTTAGGTAAGTGTTTTGAGTTGAGTATTTATGATTTATTTTGTGACCAATAAGGTAAGAGATGTTTGACTTAGACCTTGACCTTTATCTTACAAATTACATTAGTATATTTATAGTTCATCTCTGTTATTATAACCCTCCGATGTTTGGGTTTGTGATATGTCTTTCGTCGTAGTGAACGGCGGACTTTGTTTAAAAGGCCCTATTTAAGACCTGAGTCTCCTGAGAAAACAATCACAACTTTATATATATTCAGTTACGTTTTTCTTCTTTAAGCCCACAGAAACTCAACCATGTCGGGCTTATCTTACCGAGATGACAGAAACTTCTGGAATCGTCCACAAATGTGGTTATGTCCAAAACAAGTTATGACTTTCATAAGTGTAGTCAGGTACCCTCTAAGTTTAGTCGTGCCAATAACAAATTGTTGGTACCTCTCTAAACATAGTTGTGTAAATAGGAACTTCTTGGCTTCTCTTGAAACGTAGTTGTGTTAATAACAGTGCACAAATTCAAGTGTTAAGACTGAAAGTTCGACAATAAATTTGTGATTTCTGTTTTCAAGCACACTTTATATTACTGTGTTATTTGTTAATCCTGTAAATATATAGCATTAAGAATAAATATATGTATGGTTAGACCTTGCTATAAGTTCCCCAGGGGTTCGATTCTTCTCAGTGGACGCAGAAGATAGCCCAATGTGGCTTTGCTATAAGGAAACACACACCCCTTGCTTTAAAAACAATTTCATGGCTACTAATTAAATTATAAACAACAAATATACACACATCCCTTGCTGTAAAAACAATTTCATAGTTATTAATTAAATTATAAACAACAAATATATCTACCACAGTAGACTTAGTATAAGTAACGTTAATTTTCACATCTTTTCATACGAGAACGAAGTAATAGTGTGTATGTGCTTGTTCTTATAACAAAGTCACATAGAGCTATCTACTGTGTCCACCGAGGGGAATCGAACCTCTGATTTTTGCGTTGTAAGCACGAAGAATTACCGCTGTTCCAGCGGGGGACTATTTAATATTAAGTATTTATTTAGATTCGTGTAATAGTCAGTAGGGTTTCAAAATAAGTGTTCACATGGAGTCTTAAAAATAGCAATAGAATAATAATTGAACGTGACAACAATTTACCGCCATATTTGTATTATATTGAAAAATGAACAAAATATATAATTAATCCAAGCTTGTAAGTGTAGTTAGATTCACAAATCAAACTGCTACAATAGTTTCTGCCTTATTAACTTCAGTCTGTTTAAATATCACTAAAATAATATTATTCTTAATTAAACATTGTTTTAAACCATTGATTTAAATTAATACTTAAATCTTAGATTTATTTATTCTTAACCGAATGTAATTATAAACAGATAAATTCAAATTATGCAAAAAGGAAGGATGTTTTTCAATAATACCAAACATAATACTTTACACTGAGTTTAGAATAAAACAGATCATTCCTTTCAGTTCTCGAAACTCAGCTGAACAGTAAACAAACGATAACAAAATCTTATCTTTCTGCTACTTTTCATACAAATTTATCACTTGTTTTGTTGAAAGGATTCCTGAAGACCTATCTCTGGGGTTCTCGCGAATTCTGACCTCTTGACTTAACAAGAGTTACATTGTTTGCCGTGTTTTGCACGAGTACAAGGAACTTACGCGACGTCCATGTAATAAATCAGATTAGCTCTGCGGTCGTGATGAATTTTGAAAGAAAAAAAAAAGAGTTGTTTACCTACTGGAAAGTAATGCTTGGATTATCTTGTGGAATTTGCTTTTAAATTTCTCATAACCTACAAGAAATATTGATCGTTGTTTCATGGTGGATCTTTATAAGCTTTGGTATTACTTTATATCCGGTTATACGATAAATCTTATAAATGTAAGCTTTGGTATTACTTTATATCCGGTTATACGATAAATCTTATAAATGTAAGCTTTGGTATTACTTTATATCCGGTTATACGATAAATCTTATAAATGTAAGCTTTGGTATTACTTTATATCCGGTTATACGATAAATCTTATAAATGTAAGCTTTGGTATTACTTTATATCCGGTTATACGATAAATTTTATAAATGTAAGCTTTGGTATTACTTTATATCCGGTTATACGATAAATCTTATAAATGTAAGCTTTGGTATTACTTTATATCCGGTTATACGATAAATCTTATAAATGTAAGCTTTGGTATTACTTTATATCCGGTTATACGATAAATCTTATAAATGTAACTTTGGTATTACTTTATATCCGGTTATACGATAAATTTTATAAATGTAAGCTTTGGTATTACTTTATATCCGGTTATACGATAAATCTTATAAATGTAAGCTTTGGTATTACTTTATATCCGGTTATACGATAAATAAATCTTATAAATGTAAGCTTTGGTATTACTTTATATCCGGTTACACAATAAATCTTATAAATGTAAGCTTTGGTATTGTTTTATACCGGTTATATGATAAATCTTATAGATATAAGCTTTAGTAAAATGTTATATCAGGTTATACGAATAATTTTGCGTATTAACTATGGTATTACTTAATATCATGTTATACGAATAGTCAGTCTGATGGATTATTAGGTCCGATAGTATTTTTTTCTTGGTTATCAGAGATTCTGATTAAGTGATTGAAACCATCTGAGACATGTTTATGAACTGTTGTTTACTGTATTATAAATCTCAGTTTATCTGTTTTTCTTGTTATTACGAAACGAACATCTAGATTATTATTAGAAGTGTTGTTTACACTCAGGTTATAAAACCCAGAGTGACAGGACACGTTCAAAGTCAGGAGAGAAACAAACTTAACAATATATTTTTTATGGAGAAATGTGCGAAGGAAGGCGTAACATTTACCACATTGACTCTTCCTGGTATTTACCAAGGCCAGGTTTTAGAGGGCCAGGTGACCAAGTAGTGTAACATCTATCATTTTGACTCCTTTAGTCTGGTATTTACCAAGGCCAGGTTTTAGAGGGCCAGGTGACCAAGTAGTGTAACATCTATCATTTTGACTCCTTTAGTCTGGTATTTACCAAGGCCAGGTTTTAGAGGGCCAGGTGACCAAGTAGTGTAACATCTATCATTTTGACTCCTTTAGTAGTGGTATTTACCAAGGCCAGGTTTTGTAACATCTATCATTTTGAGGGCCAGGCGACCAAATAGTGTAACATCTATCATTTTGACTCTTCCTGGTATTTACCAAGACCAGGTTTTGGAGGCCAGGTGACCAAGTAGTGTAACATCTATCATTTTGACTCCTTTAGTCTGGTATTTACCAAGGCCAGGTTTTAGAGGCCAGGTGACCAAGTAGTGTAACATCTATCATTTTGACTCCTTTAGTCTGGTATTTACCTATCAGGCCAGGTTTTACCAAGAGGTTTTATAGGCCAGGTGACCAAGTAGTGTAACATCTATCATTTTGACTCCTTTCCTGGTATTTACCAAGGCCAGGTTTAGAGGGCCAGGTGACCAAAGTAGTGTAACATCTATCATTTTGACTCTTCCTGGTATTTACCAAGACCAGGTTTTATAGGCCAGGTGACCAAGTAGTGTAACATCTATCATTTTGACTCTTCCTGGTATTTACCAAGACCAGGTTTTAGAGGGCCAGGTGACCAAGTAGTGTAACATCTATCATTTTGACTCTTCCTGGTATTTACCAAGACCAGGTTTTATAGGCCAGGTGACCAAGTAGTGTAACATCTATCATTTTGACTCTTCCTGGTATTTACCAAGACCAGGTTTTAGAGGGCCAGGTGACCAAGTAGTGTAACATCTATCATTTTGACTCTTCCTGGTATTTACCAAGACCAGGTTTTATAGGCCAGGTGACCAAGTAGTGTAACATCTATCATTTTGACTCTTCCTGGTATTTACCAAGACCAGGTTTTATAGGGCCAGGTGACCAAGTAGTGTAACATCTATCATTTTGACTCCTTTAGTCTGGTATTTACCAAGGCCAGGTTTTGAGGGCCAGGCGACCAAATAGTGTAACATCTATCATTTTGACTCTTCCTGGTATTTACCAAGACCAGGTTTTAGAGGGCCAGGTGACCAAGTAGTGTAACATCTATCATTTTGACTCCTTCCTGGTATTTACCAAGACCAGGTTTTGGAGGGCCAGGTGACCAAATAGTGTAACATCTATCATTTTGACTCTTCCTGGTATTTACCAAGACCAGGTTTTAGAGGGCCAGGTGACCAAGTAGTGTAACATCTATCATTTTGACTCCTTTAGTCTGGTATTTACCAAGGCCAGGTTTTGGAGGGCCAGGCGACCAAATAGTGTAACATCTATCATTTTGACTCTTCCTGGTATTTACCAAGGCCAGGTTTTAGAGGCCAGGTGACCAAGTAGTGTAACATCTATCATTTTGACTCCTTTAGTCTGGTATTTACCAAGGCCAGGTTTTGGAGGGCTAGGCGACCAAATAGTGTAACATCTATCATTTTGACTCTTCCTGGTATTTACCAAGACCAGGTTTTAGAGGGCCAGGTGACCAAGTAGTGTAACATCTATCATTTTGACTCCTTTAGTCTGGTATTTACCAAGGCCAGGTTTTGGAGGGCCAGGCGACCAAATAGTGTAACATCTATCATTTTGACTCTTCCTGGTATTTACCAAGACCAGGTTTTAGAGGGCCAGGTGACCAAGTAGTGTAACATCTATCATTTTGACTCCTTTAGTCTGGTATTTACCAAGACTGAATGTTGTAGAACCAGGTGATCATTTTGACTTTTCCTGGTATTTATCAAAATCAAATGTTGTAGAACCAGATGACCAGACACTGTGACATCTATCATTTCGACTCAGTTTTGTTTCTTGGTATTTACCAAAGTCAAAGATTGGAGGACCAGAAACTGGATAAAACCACTCGTTTTTTTTTGTATACAAAGTTCCGTAGTTTCTTTTACACATTTTTGTTAGATCTTACTTTATCCACTGCCTTGTATTATGATTTATTTCGGACGAGCATTCAATGTTTATGTTACGTATTATGATATCAAGTAGCCTGAAACCGAGTTAAATTGTGATTTAAATTTAGAAGTTAACTAAATGTCCATATGTATGAAATTTATGATATTTGCCAACAAGATTGACACAGGTTTCTTTAAATACAAATATATTTTAATATACAAATAATAATACACTAACTGTTATTACAAATAAAGATTTATATACAACATTTTTACAAACTTGCAAACAATACTGAGTCTTCTATCTGGTCTGGAACAGAATATTTTATCGATGGTTCACAATGAGCACATTAATTTCGAGGTACATTTAACTTAACGGTTAACTAGCTGGCTCTTCGCTGATCACTCGCTAGTTCTTTCACAGCTGAAGTTATCTCATGTACCTGTAGAAGTACTAACATCCGATGGTAACCTGTTGACATTAAATGATTTGTAATATTCAAAATCTATAAACGTTCATGATCAATTATCTGTAGTTCCTCGATTAATAAACGTTAATCACGTTATATTTTTTCGAGGTTTATAGTATACCAACTGCAGCAAACCAACAATATATACTGTCTCTTGGCGCGTCGGTTTATAATCGTTAGGCGAGGTTCTCGAAATTTCAGTTATGCAATAATACTTTTAATCAATAGTATTTACGTACACAGTACATTGTTCATTTTTACTCTCGAGAATCTTCTACAACTTCAGTGAATAGGCGAAGATTTCACATTACACATTTAACAGTATACGTTTCATGCATTTCTTGACACATATATTTCACTAAACTCGGCCCGGCATGGCCAAGCGTGTTAAGACGTGCGACTCGTAATCTGAGAGTCCTGGTTCGCATCCCCGTCGCGCCAAACATGCTCGCCATTTCAGCCGTGGGGCGTTATAATGTGAGGTCAATCCCACTATTCGTTGGTAAAAGAGTAGCCCACGAATTGGCGGTGGGTAGTGATGACTAGCTGCCTTCCCTCTAGTCTTAAACTGCTAAATTAGGGACGGCCAGCACAGATAGCCCTCGAGTAGCTTTGTGCGAAATTCAAGAAACAAACAAACAATTCACTAAACCAAACATCGATTTTTAAATAAATATATAATAGTAAATACGTCATATCGTTACACTACGCACTAGTGTGATCTGTTTATTCCTGAAACCGGTGGTTATCCTTGCACGTGACATTGTAACCTGATTATTTATAAAGCCAGTGAGTTTGGTAATTGAATTCCATAGTCGAAACGTATCTTCAACTAAGACATAACATTTTATAATCCAAATCTTACAAGTTAAAACAACACGGACATAGCTTCTGTATCTACGTCCATAAAACATTGTTCGGAAGCTTTCATAATAACAACAGTTACGGCTTTAAACTTCACCGATCTACTGAGCGTCTGTAAACTTACAACGGAACAGAGAGGATCAAACGTGAATCACAGAAATGTTGTTAATGGAATAATACAAAATTGAATTATTATTTAATATCTACAACATATTTTCACAAAGCTATGTATTTAATATTGATATGTTGTTTTGATTTTACACGCGTGTAGATCTGTTTATATTTAGCATTATTATATGGTTTTCTTTAATACAGAGTACTTTCGTCGTTTATATTTAACACTGATATTCAATATCTTCCACTGTTTCCTCAAACACGTCTTCATCTGGCTTGACATGGCCAAGTGGTTAAGGCTACTCGACTCGTAATTATAGATATGAAGACGGCCCGGCATGACCAAGTGGTTAAGGCTACTCGACTCGTAATCCGAGGGTCGTGGGTTCGAATCCCCGTCGCACCAAACCTGCTCGCCTTTTCAGCTGTGGGGACGTTATAATGTGATGGTCAATCCCACTATTCGTTGGTAAAGAGAAGCCCATGAGTTGGCGGTGGGTGGTGATGATTAGCTGCCTTCCCTCTAATCTTACACTGCTAAATTAGGGACGGTTAGCGCAGATAGCCCTCATGTAGCTTTGCTCGAAGTTCAAAACAAACATATTCATCTTTGTGTGAGAAATTCGATCTTTTTTTTTTCTCGTGGCCATCACTTAAAATGTTAAGTCTAACAAATACTTATATCTATGTTCTTTACTGTTTTTGTATTTTTGTTAGTTAGGTAGTTAGGGTAAACTTCCCCATAATATATTAATAAAGATGTGTTGATATTCGGTTTTACACTTTAAAATAATTTATTTTATCTAACACTTTTTGTTAATAAAAAAATCAAACGCAAGTGGTGTTAAAGAGCAGATCTAAACAGTAGAATGTTTCTTGTTACTAGCAGAAGTTGACACATGATAGAACCTGGATAATACAGCAGATTAAATCATGGATTCTTATCTCTGAACCTTCTGTTCATTCGTCATTTTTCTACTTCTCTGTCATACGCGTAGATCAGAATACAGAGGGCGCTGCTGTAGCACGAAAGCTTTCTTTCTGCCTTGAAAGCGAAATAAATATATTCTTTCAGTTCGTTCAGACGAAGAGGAGGTTGCGTAGCTTGGTTGGGTCTGTTGAGATCCATGCAGCTTGGTGTATAGTAGTTACCTGCTAATTAGCTTGACTGACTATGTTATTAGGCTTAGCATGCAACGCAACAACTGGTTTTCGTG
The DNA here is from genome assembly GCF_004210375.1 of Tachypleus tridentatus. Taxonomy (NCBI): domain Eukaryota; kingdom Metazoa; phylum Arthropoda; class Merostomata; order Xiphosura; family Limulidae; genus Tachypleus; species Tachypleus tridentatus. The sequence continues at coordinate 17,878,776 of NW_027467777.1, forward strand.
TTGTTTTCCGGTATCAGAATTAAAGTTTTCACTATAAAATTAACGGTTAGGGAGAAAAAATATTTTCTTTATCTTTAATTCGGTCACGATGAGTGTTTTTGTCTGTTAGTCTAGAAAACCGAAAGATACGTACCTTAGATTACAGAGTCAAACATTATTGGTTGAGCACGAACCACGTATCTTAAATACATTTTTGATTAATGTATTTTCACCAAATACTTATTAAATAATATTCAGGAAGTTCAAACTCTATTCTTTATGTTTAACTAAAAATAGTTATTTGGAAATTAGATAAATTTTAAATTTGTGTTATAAAGACATATTGTTGGTAATATATGGTTTTGGAGAACGCGAGGCAAACGAATCACACGATATGTAGCTTCTATTATTTTATAAATATTATAACATACTCAAATCAGATAGGAAATATAACTGAGTATGCCAGTATTACTGGATTATCTTAACGTTTAATTCCAATACTTGTGTGTGTTTTATAACACAAGAATGACTTAAAAACATGTAAAACATGTACTTATTATACTTGTGTGTTTTATAATACAAGAATAACTTAAAACATGTAATTTATTATACTTGTGTGTTTTATAATACATATACAAATAACTTAAAAACATGTAATTACTTATTATACTTGTGTGTTTTATAATACACAAATAACTTAAAACATGTAATTTATTATACTTGTGTGTTTTATAATACAAGAATAACTTTAAAACATGTACTTATTATACTTGTGGTAGTTTACCGAGGAACACACAAATAACTTAAAAACATGTAATTTATTATATTTGTGTGTTTTATAATACAAGAATAACTTAAAACATGTACTTAATATACTTGTGTGTTTTATAATACACAAATAACTTTAAAACATGTACTTATTATACTTGTGTGTTTTTATAATACAAGAATAACTTAAATATACTTTTAAAAACATGCTGTAATTTATTATACTTTGTGTGTTTTATAATACACAAATAACTTGAAAATATGTACTTATTATACTTTTGTGTGTTTTATAATACAAGAATGACTTAAAAAACATGTACTTATTATACTTGTGTGTTTTATAATACACAAATTACTTAAACATGTACTTATTGTAATTTAGGTGTTTTATAATACACAAATAACTTAAAACATGTATTTATTATACTTGATGATGTTTTTATAAATACATGAATAACTTAAAACAATAATAATTTATTATATTTGAAAAGTACATAATACACAAAATAACTTAAAAACATGTACTTTTATTATACTTGGTGTGTTTTATAATACAAGAATGACTTAAAAACATGTACTTATTATACTTGTGTGTTTTATAATACAAGAATAACTTAAAACAATATTACTTATTAATACTTGTGTGTGTTTTTATAATACAAGAATGACTTAAAACATGTGCCATTATTATACCTTGTGTGTTTTTTTATAATGAAGAATATTAAAATATTACCATACTTGTGTGTTTTTATAATACTAAAACATGTACTTAAATACATGTACCCAGTACTAGCAGTGTGTTTTTATAATACAGAGATAACTTAAAACATCGATATATTATACTTATTGTGTGTTTTATAATACAAAGAATGACACGTGTATAATACAGGATAACCCAAAACATGTACAGTATATACTTGTGGTTTTTAATACACAAATAACTTAAAACATGTAACTTATTATACTTGTGTGTTTTATAATACAAGAATAACTTAAAAACATGTACTTATTATAATTTGTGTGTTTTATAATACAAGAATAACTAAAACGTTAACTTATTATACTTGTGTGTTTTATAATACAAGAATAACTTAAAACATGTACTTATTATACTTGTGTGTTTTATAATACACAAATAACTTAAAAAACATGTACTTATTGTACTCTTGTGTTTTTATAATACAAGAATAACTTAAAACATGTAATTTATTATAATTCTGTGGTTT
>NW_027467777.1:17881248-17937485 GCF_004210375.1 Tachypleus tridentatus
TATCATTAGCATCAAGGGTACCAAACAAAATATCATTAGCAGCAAGGTACCAAACAAAATATTGTTAGCAGCAAGGGTACCAAACAAACCATATCATGGTAGCATCAAGGGTACCAAACAAAATATCATTAGCATCAAGGGTACCAAACAAAATATCATTAGCAGCAAGGTACCAAACAAAATATCGTTAGCAATATATCAAGGTACCAAACAAAATATCATTAGCATCAAGGGTACCAAACAAAATATCATTAGCAGCAAGGTACCAAACAAAATATTGTTAGCAGCAAGGGTACCAAACAAAATATCATTAGCATCAATGGGTACCAAACAAAATATCATTAGCAGCAAGGTACCAAACAAAATATCGTTAGCAGCAAAGGTACCAAACAAAATATCATTAGCATCAAGGGTACCAAACAAAATATCATTAGCAGCAAGGTACCAAACAAAATATTGTTAGCATAAGGGTACCAAACAAAATATCATTAGCATCAAGGGTACCAAACAAAATATCATTAGCAGCAAGGGTACCAAACTAATTAAACAATGAATTACCTTCTTTATAAATATAAAATTTAAAGAAAAAACATATTTAATTAGCTAGAGTGATGCTCCAGTTAATTTTAGATTCTTTATAAGTCCATAACTTATTTTGATCGAAATTTATTATCATGTGATTAAAAAAATGCAAAATAATTGGGGCTAATTGTGCTTGATTCAGGTCCTGAAGCTACACAAACTATCGATAAAAGACCAAAACTGATCTATCTACTTATTTTTTGATCAGAAGTGATCTAATAGTAAGCTGTCAGTCTGTAGATCAATGGGTCCATGATTCGAGACGTAACAGCATAGAACATGTTCGTGGGCACATTACAGAAACAACAATGTGATTCGCGTTATTCGTTTGAAAGATCTGGGCTGAACCAATGTCTTGATGGATGTTGGTGTCTTCTCTCTGGTCCAGTTTTTCAAACTTACAGATATATACATCTGAATTCTTTAACTTGGATTTTTAAAATGCCTTTCATTTCTCTTTGTATTTTTCTATAAACTTTCATTACCAGTCTTGATACCAACTATTCCGAAATGTTACTTACACTGCGTGTTGTTTTACTGGTATATCAGACATCAAGAAGACATTCTTATAAATATGTTGCTTTAAAATACGGATTTTCCTTGTTATTGTACACACACAACCTGAATGTTAAGCCTTTTACACCATACAGCCTGAATGTTAAGCCTTGTTACACCATACAGCCTGCATCTTGTCATCACAGGTTTTGCTGTGCCTTGAAAACGCCTTAGATAAAATAAAGCTTCGTGTTATTAATAAACAATTATTATTCTTATTGTTAAGCGAAGTGCTGTAATCCACCACATTGTCACACAACCTGTAAAGTTAAATGTCCTCGTCTTCAAAGGTCCCTTACTGAGACAGCGGTGGCTCTACGGATTTACAATGCTAAAATTAGAGGTTCGATTTTCCTCGATGGACACAGTAGAAAGCTCGATGTAGCATTGTTATACGAAAAAAATAAAATCAGTGGCACAGCAGTATGTCTACAGACTTACAATGATAGATAGATTACGGGTTTCGAAACCCGTGGTTAGCAGAGTGCAGATAGTCCATGGTGTTGCTTTGTGTTTAACTTCAAAACAAACTATAAGGGTAAAAAAAAGATAATTTTCGAATAAATAAATAAGAAACAGAGCAATCACCATACTATATGAAATACTTGTTTATTATAACCTAATTGTCCACAACCTAAAACAATATAAACAATTTTATTTAAATTACTTAACATTTTAACACAAAAAACGTTTAAAACCTTCTAATTTAAGGTTATTTCAAAAACTCGGTCATGATTGGACGACACCACGAGACACTTCACGTTTAGATAAATTTAGACTACAAATACGACGACTCTAAGTGAAAAAAAAGAAACTTTGATGAACATATTCTGTCTTTTTAGTACTGACTAGTTGTTCGTGAAGAACAGAAACCATTATTCTATTATTGTAAGCCAGCTGTGAATTGTGCAAACCTATCTGGTCCACGCCAGACGAATCTAAAAATGTACTTTAAACTTACATTAAGAATTCATTATATTATTGAACAATCTAAATGATTAGACATTATTTCGTGGAAGCAGAACATAATGACTAATAGAGTACATTCGTTTAGGAATTGTTATAACAAACTCTTACAACTTCCCGCCAGTTTTAGAGGGACCCAAATGTGCAGCACTTAATGCAACGTGCGAACGAGCCTTCAAGACACGTTTAGTGACGTGGAATAACCCTATTTGCAATAATTAGTTTCATCAGTGGAAACCGACTGCAGTACCATCTAATGATGTTAAGATGAACTATTAAGATACTCAAATTGATTCGGATTCTTTGAAGTTATTTACATGAGACTGACGGACAGATGTTGGATCTCAGAATTATGGGAGCTGAGATCTAATGGAGGTGCATCCATACAATTATGGAGGAAAGAAGCCTCTTCCACCACATCAGTGTTCCCATTCTGTGGTTTTACTTGTCTGTAAAGGGTTTCTCGAAATTCTTTGTTCACTTACAAAGCAGCATCTTTATATATATATATATATGTGTGTGTTACATCATTTCTATTTTATACTGAAAACCTTTAAAGTGTTATTTTGTGTGAGTTACTGAACGATTGTGGCTCTCAAAGTCAGTCTGTCATGGCGGAAAGCCAATGTTTAATTATGAATATAGTTATAACTTCTTCATCAATAAATACTAATTACTATATGCGTTTCTCACTACATCAAAGGTTTGTTTGTTTTAGGAAAATAAATACATTACACTATTTGTTCTATGCACCGTGGAGAATCTAACCTCTATTTTAGCATAGTGAGTCTGTAAATATACGATTATTCCGCAGGAACCTATATTAAAGGTATCTCCAAGAGAATGTAAGAGGATATGTGAACGATACCAGTTCAGGACAAATAGCAATAAAATACAGTGGATATTAGCACACTACAAATCAGTTAAACACTTGACGGATATCAAAACCATCAGTACAACATCCCTTGTGAATGTGGACTACACTAGAACAGAGAAACAGAAACCCCAGCAGTGGCACACTACAAATCAGTTAAACACTTGACGGATATCAAAACCATCAGTACAACATCCCTTGTGAATGTGGACTACACTACAACGGAGACACAAAACCCCAGCAGTGGCACACTACAAATCAGTTAAACACTTGACGGATATCAAAACCATCATTACAACATCCCTTGTGAATGTGGACTACACTACAACAGAGAAACAAAACCATCCAGCAGTGGCACACACTACAAATCAGTTAAACACTTGACGGATATCAAAACCATCATTACAACATCCCTTGTGAATGTGGACTACACTACAACGGAGAAACAAAACCTCCAGCAGTGGCACACTACAAATCAGTTAAACACTTGACGGATATCAAAACCATCATTACAACATCCCTTGTGAATGTGGACTACACTACAACGGAGAAACAAAACCTCCAGCAGTGGCACACTACAAATCAGTTAAACACTTGACGGATATCAAAACCATCAGTACAACATCCCTTGTGAATGTGGACTACTACAACGGAGAAACAAAACCCCAGCAGTGGCACACTACAAATCAGTTAAACACTTGACGGATATCAAAACCATCATTACAACATCCCTTGTGAATGTGGACTACACTAGAACAGAGAAACAAAACCCCAGCAGTGGCACACTACAAATCAGTTAAACACTTTACGGATATCAAAACCATCAGTACAACATCCCTTGTGAATGTGGACTACACTAGAACAGAGACACAAAAACCCCAGCAGTGGCACACTACAAATCAGTTAAACACTTGACGGATATCAAAACCACCAGTACAACATCCCTTGTGAATGTGGACTACACTACAACGGAGAAACAAAACCTCCAGCAGTGGCACACTACAAATCAGTTAAACACTTGACGGATATCAAAACCACCAGTACAACATCCCTTGTGAATGTGGACTACACTACAACGGAGAAACAAAACCCCCAGCAGTGGCACACTACAAATCAGTTAAACACTTGACGGATATCAAAACCATCATTACAACATCCCTTGTGAATGTGGACTACACTACAACGGAGAAACAAAACCTCCAGCAGTGGCACACTACAAATCAGTTAAACACTTGACGGATATCAAAACCATCATTACAACATCCCTTGTGAATGTGGACTACACTACAACAACAGAAACAAAACCTCCAGCAGTGGCACACTACAAATCAGTTAAACACTTGACGGATATCAAAACCATCATTACAACATCCCTTGTGAATGTGGACTACACTACAACGGAGAAACAAAACCTCCAGCAGTGGCACACTACAAATCAGTTAAACACTTGACGGATATCAAAACCATCATTACAACATCCCTTGTGAATGTGGACTACACTAGAACAGAGACACAAAAACCCCAGCAGTGGCACACTACAAATCAGTTAAACACTTGACGGATATCAAAACCACCAGTACAACATCCCTTGTGAATGTGGACTACACTAGAACAGAGACACAAAAACCCCAGCAGTGGCACACTACAAATCAGTTAAACACTTGACGGATATCAAAACCATCATTACAACATCCCTTGTGAATGTGGACTACACTAGAACAGAGACACAAAAACCCCAGCAGTGGCACACTACAAATCAGTTAAACACTTGACGGATATCAAAACCACCAGTACAACATCCCTTGTGAATGTGGACTACACTACAACGGAGAAACAAAACCTCCAGCAGTGGCACACTACAAATCAGTTAAACACGACGGATATCAAAACCATCAGTACAACATCCCTTGTGAATGTGGACTACACTACAACAGAGACACAAAACCCCAGCAGTGGCACACTACAAATCAGTTAAACACTTGACGGATATCAAAACCATCATTACAACATCCCTTGTAAATGTGGACTACACTACAACAGAGAAACAGAAACCTCCAGCAGTGGCACACTACAAATCAGTTAAACACTTGACGGATATCAAAACCATCATTACAACATCCCTTGTGAATGTGGACTACACTAGAACAGAAACACAGAAACCCCAGCAGTGGCACACTACAAATCAGTTAAACACTTGACGGATATCAAAACCATCATTACAACATCCCTTGTGAATGTGGACTACACTACAACGGAGAAACAAAACCTCCAGCAGTGGCACACTACAAATCAGTTAAACACTTGACGGATATCAAAACCATCATTACAACATCCCTTGTGAATGTGGACTACACTAGAACGGAGAAACAAAACCTCCAGCAGTGGCACACTACAAATCAGTTAAACACTTAACGGATATCAAAACCATCATTACAACATCCCTTGTGAATGTGGACTACACTACAACGGAGAAACAAAAACTCCAGCAATGGCACACTACAAATCAGTTAAACACTTGACGGATATCAAAACCACCAGTACAACATCCCTTGTAAATGTGGACTACACTACAACGGAGAAACAAAACCTCCAGTAGTGGCACACTACAAATCAGTTAAACACTTGACGGATATCAAAACCATCATTACAACATCCCTTGTGAATGTGGACTACACTAGAACAGAGACACAGAAAGTCTACCATAAGTCAAATTATATGAGTAATAACTCGACATGTCTAAGAAGACGTTAAAATAAAACTGAATTACATTAAATAATGATATACGAACCACAAACCAGCAGCAGCAAGATGAAAGGCTGACAGAGGTTTCTGGAAGATTGTTTTCTAATTTCGAGTGGTTCTGATCTCGACCACCACCACACAGAGAGGCCTTCTCAGGACTTTCTCTGAAGACATTAGATTAGCAGTCAAAACGTGGAGGTAGAAACTGTTTGGTACCAATAACAAAAGCTTTATTTTATAGCGCAAAGCTACATAAATAACTCCTTGCTTTTCATCCATCGTGAGGAAACAAACTCTGAATTTTAGCAATGTCAGTTCGAACAGTTACAGTTTACACATCGGAAGACAAAATAATATAATAAATGGCCCACCATCATCAGTAGAAAGCTATTTTATCTCGGAATTTTAGCAATGTCAGTTCGAACAGTTACAGTTTACACATCGGAAGACAAAATAATATAATAAATGGCCCACCATCATCAGTAGAAAGCTATTTTATCTCTGAATTTTAGCAATGTCAGTTCGAACAGTTACAGTTGACACATCGGAAGACAAAATAATATAATAAATGGCCCACCATCATCAGTAGAAAGCTATTTTATCTCGGAATTTTAGCAATGTCAGTTCGAACAGTTACAGTTGACACATCGAAAGACAAAATATAATAAATGGCCCACCATCATCAGTAGAAAGCTATTTTATTTTTTGGCCTGTCCTTGCCATGGTTACTGATGAGGGTCGGAACACCCTGAAACCTGGAACTTTGTGATCATGGTTACTAATGAGGGTCGGAACTCCCTGAAACCTGGAACTATATGATCATGGTTACTGATAAGGGTCGGAACTCCCTGAAACCTGGAACTGTGTGACCATGGTTACTGATGAGGGTCGGAACTCCCTGAAACCTGGAACTGTGTGATCATGGTTACTGATGAGGGTCGGAACTCCCTGAAACCTGAAACTGTGTGACCATGGTTACTGATGAGGGTCGGAACTCCTTTAAACCTGAAACTGTGTGACCATGGCTACTGATGAGGGTCGGAACTCCCTGAAACCTGGAACTGTGTGATCATGGTTACTGATGAGGGTCGGAATTCCCTGAAACCTGGAACTGTATGATCATGGTTACTGATGAGGGTCGGAACTCCCTGAAACCTGAAACTGTGTGACCATGGCTACTGATGAGGGTCGGAACTCCCTGAAACCTGGAACTGTGTGACCATGGTTACTGATGAGGGTCGGAACTCCCTGAAACCTGGAACTGTATGATCATGGTTACTGATGAGGGTCGGAACTCCCTGAAACCTGGAACTGTGTGATTGTGTAGGCTACTAATCATGATACGTCCAAGTTTCAGCTCTAAACACCTCTCTTTATTCACTGGTTATAGACTGCATCTTTTAATCAGTATATTAGAAATTAGAAGCTACATTCCATTACAAAATTAGGATTTTAGAGATGAGATAATAAAGACGCTCCAACGTTCCACGATCTAAATGATGGTGTGGCCAATCTGTCATTCTTCTCCAAAGCACCTCTATAACTCGTACATCAGAATATTCTCGTGAGAGCTGGAGTACACCTGCTCCAACCTAATTTTAAATGAAACATTGTTCATACTCGATTTTTTAAATAACTAATAATCACAACTAATAAAAATCAGTGTTTCTTTTTCTTATCCAGTTATAAGTTAATTATAAGTTTTAAGTATGAGGGCTTGTGACTGAATCTCAAGATGTCGATATCCGTTAGGATTATGTTTATATATCGTCAGTTGGTTGAATTAGAACTACGTCAGTCGAAACTACATTAAATTGGTAATACACTTGACAAAAGTTTTATGAACATCAGCGGTTTTTAAAATAAAAGATATATATATTAACTTTAACCTATCCTTTAACTTGATTTTAACCCCCTAAACGACTGGTAACCGAACCAGCATAATGACTATTTTTTTGAATTTCACGCAAAGCTACACGAGGGCTATCTGCCCTGTCCGTCCCTAATTTAGCAGTGTAAGACTAGAGGGAAAAATAGCTAGACTTCAACACCCACCGCCAGCTCTTGTACCAATGAATAATGGGATTGATTGTAACTTCATAACGACCCCATGTGTAGCTTTGCACGAAACTTTAAAAAAATATATTTTAAAAACAGAAAGGAATTCAAGTGTGATGAAAACGTCGCCAAGTTATTTGTCATACATTTGTGACTCAAGTGCTGATGGATTAAACTGTCTGTAATATTTGAAGAACATTAAAACACATTTATGCAATATCGACTGCCACAAAAAAATCGGTTGGGACAACTTATAAATAACTTAAAGAATTTATTTACAAAAGTGACATCCTAAACTTGCCACACAATAGGTGTCGCCCTTTTCACCGAACATCAAATAAATACATTTAACGTTTGTTTTTTTGTTTTTTAATTTCGCGCAAAACTACACGAGGGCTATTTGCGCTAGCCGTCCCTAATTTAGCAGTGTAAGACTAGAGGAAGGCAGCTAGTCATCACCACCCATCGCCAACTCTTGGGCTACACTTTTACCAACAAATAGTGGGATTGACCGTCACGTTATAACGCCCCCATGGCTGAAAGGGCGAGAATATTTGGTGTAACGGAGATTCGAACCCGCGACCCTCGGATTACGAGTCGAGTGCCTTAACACCTGGCCAAAATACCTTTAATTTGCGCTATACGTTCAGGGTCGTCTTACACACCGAAAATACGGTAAACAATAATTAGCTGCGTTTCTTACTCTAAACAATCATAAACGTATTTTAGCGACAGTAAAATAACAACAATAAATTAAACGAAGCACAAGACCGAGTCTTTCTTCCCTGGTGAGTGTTTTATTGTTATTATTATTAAGGTCATAAACGCACCCTGCATGGCCAGGTGGTTAAGGCACTCGACTAGTAATTCGAGGGTTGCGGGTTCGGATCCCCGTCACACCAAACATGGTCGCCCTTTCAGCCATGGGAGCGTTATAATGTTATAGTCCATCCCACTATTCGTTGGTAAAAGAGTAACTCAAGAGTTGGCGGTGGGTGGTGATGACTAGCTGCCTTCCCTCTAGTCTTACACTGCTAAATTAGGGACGGCTAGCACAGAGAGCCCTCGAGAAGCTTTGTGCGAAATTCAAAAACAAACAAGCAAATAAATGGTCCCACCTTTTTTCTTGCATCCATCAACAGGTTTTTTCAGGTTAACAATAAGAGGAAATTCTCAATAGCCAAGAGTGTAATTAGATATGAAGCTACGAGCTGAAAGTTTATGCTTGAAAAACAAAAAACTCAGTAGGATCCTGTGAGTCGCTGTGCTAATAACACTGAGGTGAATTACCAGTAATTTCTCTCTTTTAGTGCAAAACTACTTAATAACCACTACGGGAATCGAGCCTGGAATTTAGCGTTATAATATATTTAGTTAAAAACAATGAAAAACCTGAATTAAAAAGAAATTCCTTACCTTTTATACGAAATAGTGACGTTTTCATACACTGGACGATCCAATGAGGTTCTATCGGAAATGCATCTAGGTGCCGGTAGAGGGCGCTCTTCCGAACTTCTTTTGAAACTCGATAGCAGCCCACGCTTTCGTAAACCGTAAAGTTCCTATTCCGTAACCAAAATAACCTAAGTCATTGAGAAACATCTAATGAAACCAATTATATTTAGTCTATTATATTAGAAACGTCTAATAAAACTAATTCTATTTAGTTTTCTGATTTGTTTATGAAGTTAAAAAGAAAATGAAACGTCCTCTGTCGGCCCAAACAAACAACTAAAAATGTTCTCACTGATGTGAAACTAGGTTTGACGATTCTGACAAACTAGGTCATTATTGGAATCAAAAGTTGAAAGGATATCTAAACGTAGAGAAAAACTACTGACCATGTCGGACTTTATGAGTTTATCTTTCACGAGTTACGTATTCACATAAAATATTCGGTTTGTTCTATTTTATTTATTTCATGGAAAATATGTGAGCTAATTTCTTTATGTCATCGGTGCTTTGAGAAATCATTAAAATAATATATTCTACTAAAACTGTATGGAATAAAGATATATTATCTCTGTACATCCATCCATGGATTACATAAAAAAGAAAGACAAACCTTAGATACGGCAGGATGGTTTGGAGAACTTGAGCCTTCCTTAGTTGCATCGTTTTCTTCAAGAGGGCGCTCAGAATGTGAGTTTCGAGATCCTGAAAAACACAAAATATGTGTTATAGCAAGTTTGACTCGAAAGAACTGTCATTCACAAATAATTATTCTGCTTTAGTTCAAATGATATACTTTCTTACTAGATTATAATAATTCAGGGTTTGTATTACTAGCACGTAATAATACTAATATTCCGTCACTATATTAACTATTCTACCAAACAATAAGACCCGGCATGGCCACGTGGTTGAGGCACACGACTCGTAATCCGAAGGTCGCGGGTTCGAATCCCTGTAACACGAAACATGCTCGTCCTTTCAACATGAGAGCGTTATAATGTGACGGTCAATTCCACTATTCGTTGGTTAAAAGAGTAGCCCAAGAGTTGGCGATGGGTGGTGATGACTAATTGCTCTCAATTTAGTCTTACACTGCTAAATTAGAGACTGCTAGCGCAGATAGCCCTCGTGTAGCTTTGCGCGAAATTCAAAACACAAACTAAACAATACAAAGTTACATATATTCGAATTTCTTGGATTCTCTTTTATATGTATACTGACGCCTAGAATGAATGGAGTTTTCACATTTAGAAGACAGTAGTGTTTTCTCCTTACAAACAAATTGTCCCCCCGCTGGTACAAAGGTAAGTCTTCGGATTTACATCGCTAACATTAGGGATTCGATTCTCCTCGGTAGGCTCAGCAGATAACCCAATGTGGCTTTGCTATAAGAAAACACAAACAAAAAATCAACAAATTAGAGTTGTCCTGTCATTTTACTACTAATCGCCTTAAAATTGAATATAAAATTAATCAATTACTGTTAACCTGTTTTATTTCAAAAAAGCACGGCATGGCCAGGTGGGTTAAAGCATACGACTCGTAATATGAAGGTCGCGGCTTCGATAGCCCACGTGTAGCTTCGCGCGAAATTCATAAAACAAACAAAACAATTGTTTGAAAAATACTCGAAAGCTGGTGTTTAACTTCTTACCAATGTAACACTCGTCATAATCATTCAAGACGTTCACACCAAACAGAGAGGCCAGAAGGTCAGGACTGGTCAGGTCTAAATAAACTAAAAGGATTCCTGCCACAAGACACAATACACCTGTAAAGTATACCCAAAACTTTAGTTCCGAGCTTTTCAACATTTAAAACAAATCGTGCTTTTAATTACACAGATAATTTAAATGGTTTTTGGTTGTTTTTTTGTCTTAAAATGTAAACGGCGACACATTTAAGGGCATGAGTAAAGACGCTGCTTTCGTCTGTGGTTCCATGCTCTAGACTCGTTATCCGAGGGTCGTGGGTTCGAATACCCGTCGCGCCAAACATGCTCGCCAATTCAGCCGTAGGGGCGTTATAATGTTACGGACAATCTCACTGATCGTTGGTAAAAGAGTAACACAAGAGTTGACGGTGGGTGGTGATGGCTAGTTGACTTCCCTCTTGTCTTACACTAGTCCTGGTCTTTTAACAGAGTAATAATTCGCTGAACAGACGCGGAAAAGCCACAATTCGCAATAGTGGTTGATAATCAATTAATTAAATATGACTTATTTACATTACATGTTTAAATGTGAAGTACACAAACTACAATTAGGCTTACCTACAAACACGATGAGGCCAAAACACAAACCGAAGGAAGTTGTTAAAAAATCATTCTCCAAACGAACAGACAAGGACGGCACCTGGCGAATGGAGGCCCACGTCAAGATAGCTAACAGTACAGCTCCACCAGTCAGAATAGTGCAATAACCAGCGAGTCGAACCACCATGTTCGAAACAATGTTGGTCAAAACCCAGAGAACAAACCCTGTCCTGAAAAACAAAACATAAGCCGTTAACCAAAACCATGATGTCTAAAGTATGAAAAACATAGAGAGTTGGTCAACACCGTGATGTCTAGAGCATGAAAAACATAGTGCTGGCCAACACCGTGATGTCTAAAGTATGAAAAACATAGAGAGTTGGTTAACACCGTGATGTCTAGAGTATGAAAAACATAGAGAGTTGGCCAACACTGTGATGTCTAGAGTATGAAAAACATAGAGAGTTGGTCAACACCGTGATGTATAGAGTATGAAAAACTTAGAAAGTTGGTCAACACCGTGATGTCTAGAGCATGAAAAACATAGAGAGTTGGTCAACACCGTGATGTCTAAAGTATGAAAAACATAGTGCTGGCCAACACCGTGATGTATAGAGTATGAAAAACATACAGAGTTGGCCAACACCGTGATGTCTACAGTATGAAAAACATAGAGAGTTGGCCAACACCGTGATGTCTAGAGTATGAAAAACATAGAGAGTTGATCAACACCGTGATGTCTAGAGTATGAAAAACATAGAGAGTTGGTCAACACCGTGATGTCTAGAGTATGAAAAACATAGAGAGTTGGTCAACACCGTGATGTCTAAAGTATGAAAAACATAGAGAGTTGGCCAACACCGTGATGTCTAGAGTATGAAAACATAGAGAGTTGGTCAACACCGTGATGTCTAAAGTATGAAAAACATAGAGAGTTGGTCAACACCGTGATGTCTAGAGTATGAAAAACATAGAGAGTTGGTCAACACCGTGATGTCTAGAGTATGAAAAACATAGAGAGTTGGTTAACACCGTGATGTCTAAAGTATGAAAAACATAGAGAGTTGGTCAACACCGTGATGTCTAGAGTATGAAAAACATAGAGAGTTGGTCAACACCGTGATGTCTAAAGTATGAAAAACATAGAGAGTTGGTCAACACCGTGATGTCTAAAGTATGAAAAACATAGAGAGTTGGTCAACACCGTGATGTCTAGAGTATGAAAAACATAGAGAGTTGGTCAACACCGTGATGTCTAAAGTATGAAAAACATAGAGAGTTGGTCAACACCGTGATGTCTAAAGTATGAAAAACATAGAGAGTTGGTCAACACCGTGATGTCTAGAGTATGAAAAACATAGAAAGTTGGTCAACACCGTGATGTCTAGAGTATGAAAAACATAGAGAGTTGGTTAACACCGTGATGTCTAGAGTATGAAAAACATAGAGAGTTGGTTAACACCGTGATGTCTAAAGTATGAAAAACATAGAGAGTTGGTTAACACCGTGATGTCTAAAGTATGAAAAACATAGAGATTTGGTCAACACCGTGATGTCTAAAGTATGAAAAACATAGAGTTGGTCAACACCGTGATGTCTAGAGTATGAAAACATAGAGTTGGTCAACACCGTGATGTCTAAAGTATGAAAAACATAGAGAGTTGGTCAACACCGTGATGTCTAAAGTATGAAAAACATAGAGAGTTGGCCAACACCGTGATGTCTAAAGTATGAAAAACATAGAGAGTTGGTCAACACCGTGATGTCTAGAGTATGAAAAACATAGAGAGTTGGTCAACACCGTGATGTCTAGAGTATGAAAAACATAGAGAGTTGGTCAACACCGTGATGTCTAAAGTATGAAAAACATAGAGAGTTGGCCAACACCGTGATGTCTAAAGTATGAAAAACATAGAGAGTTGGTCAACACCGTGATGTCTAAAGTATGAAAAACATAGAAAGTTGGTTAACACCGTGATGTCTAGAGTATGAAAAACATAGAGAGTTGGTCAACACCGTGATGTCTAGAGTATGAAAAACATAGAGAGTTGGTTAACACCGTGATGTCTAAAGTATGAAAAACATAGAGAGTTGGTCAACACCGTGATGTCTAAAGTATGAAAAACATAGAGAGTTGGTCAACACCGTGATGTCTAGAGTATGAAAAACATAGAGAGTTGGTCAACACCGTGATGTCTAGAGTATGAAAAACATAGAGAGTTGGCCAACACCGTGATGTCTAGAGTATGAAAAACATAGAGAGTTGGTTAACACCGTGATGTGTAGAGTATGAAAAACATAGAGAGTTGGTCAACACCGTGATGTCTAGAGTATGAAAAACATAGAGAGTTGGTTAACACCGTGATGTCTAAAGTATGAAAAACATAGAGAGTTGGTCAACACCGTGATGTCTAAAGTATGAAAAACATAGAGAGTTGGTCAACACCGTGATGTCTAGAGTATGAAAAACATAGAGAGTTGGTCAACACCGTGATGTCTAAAGTATGAAAAACATAGAGAGTTGGTCAACACCGTGATGTCTAGAGTATGAAAAACATAGAGAGTTGGTCAACACCGTGATGTCTAGAGTATGAAAAACATAGAGAGTTGGTTCAACACCGTGATGTCTAGAGTATGAAAAACATAGAGAGTTGGTCAACACCGTGATGTCTAGAGTATGAAAAACATAGAGAGTTGGTCAACACCGTGATGTCTAGAGTATGAAAACATAGAGAGTTGGTCAACACCGTGATGTCTAAAGTATGAAAAACATAGAGAGTTGGTCAACACCGTGATGTCTAGAGTATGAAAAACATAGAGAGTTGGTCAACACCGTGATGTCTAGAGTATGAAAAACATAGAGAGTTGGTCAACACCGTGATGTTTAAAGTATGAAAAACATAGAGAGTTGGTCAACACCGTGATGTCTAAAGTATGAAAAACATAGAGAGTTGGTCAACACCGTGATGTCTAAAGTATGAAAAACATAGAGAGTTGGTCAACACCGTGATGTCTAGAGTATGAAAAACATAGAGAGTTGGTCAACACCGTGATGTCTAGAGTATGAAAAACATAGAGAGTTGGTTAACACCGTGATGTCTAGAGTATGAAAAACATAGAGAGTTGGTCAACACCGTGATGTCTAGAGTATGAAAAACATAGAGAGTTGGTCAACACCGTGATGTCTAAAGTATGAAAAACATAGAGAGTTGGTCAACACCGTGATGTCTAAAGTATGAAAAACATAGAGAGTTGGTCAACACCGTGATGTCTAGAGTATGAAAAACATAGAGAGTTGGTCAACACCGTGATGTCTAAAGTATGAAAAACATAGAGAGTTGGTCAACACCGTGATGTCTAGAGTATGAAAAACATAGAGAGTTGGTCAACACCGTGATGTCTAGAGTATGAAAAACATAGAGAGTTGGCCAACACCGTGATGTCTAAAGTATGAAAAACATAGAGAGTTGGTCAACACCGTGATGTCTAGAGTATGAAAAACATAGAGAGTTGGTCAACACCGTGATGTCTAGAGTATGAAAAACATAGAGAGTTGGTCAACACCGTGATGTCTAGAGTATGAAAAACATAGAGAGTTGGTTAACACCGTGATGTCTAGAGTATGAAAAACATAGAGAGTTGGTCAACACCGTGATGTCTAAAGTATGAAAAACATAGAGAGTTGGTCAACACCGTGATGTCTAAAGTATGAAAAACATAGAGAGTTGGTCAACACCGTGATGTCTAGAGTATGAAAAACATAGAGAGTTGGTCAACACCGTGATGTCTAAAGTATGAAAAACATAGAGAGTTGGTCAACACCGTGATGTCTAAAGTATGAAAAACATAGAGAGTTGGCCAACACCGTGATGTCTAAAGTATGAAAAACATAGAGAGTTGGTCAACACCGTGATGTCTAGAGTATGAAAAACATAGAGAGTTGGTCAACACCGTGATGTCTAGAGTATGAAAAACATAGAGAGTTGGTCAACACCGTGATGTCTAAAGTATGAAAAACATAGAGAGTTGGCCAACACCGTGATGTCTAAAGTATGAAAAACATAGAGAGTTGGTCAACACCGTGATGTCTAAAGTATGAAAAACATAGAGAGTTGGTCAACACCGTGATGTCTAAAGTATGAAAAACATAGAGAGTTGGTCAACACCGTGATGTCTAAAGTATGAAAAACATAGAGAGTTGGTCAACACCGTGATGTCTAAAGTATGAAAAACATAGAGAGTTGGTCAACACCGTGATGTCTAAAGTATGAAAAACATAGAGAGTTGGTCAACACCGTGATGTCTAAAGTATGAAAAACATAGAGAGTTGGTCAACACCGTGATGTCTAAAGTATGAAAAACATAGAGAGTTGGTCAACACCGTGATGTCTAGAGTATGAAAAACATAGAGAGTTGGTCAACACCGTGATGTCTAAAGTATGAAAAACATAGAGAGTTGGTCAACACCGTGATGTCTAAAGTATGAAAAACATAGAGAGTTGGTCAACACCGTGATGTCTAAAGTATGAAAAACATAGAGAGTTGGTCAACACCGTGATCTCTAGAGTATGAAAAACATAGAGAGTTGGTCAACACCGTGATGTCTAAAGTATGAAAAACATAGAGAGTTGGTCAACACCGTGATGTCTAGAGTATGAAAAACATAGAGAGTTGGCCAACACCGTGATGTCTAAAGTATGAAAAACATAGAGAGTTGGTCAACACCGTGATGTCTAAAGTATGAAAAACATAGAGAGTTGGTCAACACCGTGATGTCTAGAGTATGAAAAACATAGAGAGTTGGTCAACACCGTGATGTCTAAAGTATGAAAAACATAGAGAGTTGGTCAACACCGTGATGTCTAAAGTATGAAAAACATAGAGAGTTGGTCAACACCGTGATGTCTAGAGTATGAAAAACATAGAGAGTTGGTCAACACCGTGATGTCTAGAGTATGAAAAACATAGAGAGTTGGTCAACACCGTGATGTCTAGAGTATGAAAAACATAGAGAGTTGGTCAACACCGTGATGTCTAGAGTATGAAAAACATAGAGAGTTGGTCAACACCGTGATGTCTAAAGTATGAAAAACATAGAGAGTTGGTCAACACCGTGATGTCTAGAGTATGAAAAACATAGAGAGTTGGTCAACACCGTGATGTCTAGAGTATGAAAAACATAGAGAGTTGGTCAACACCGTGATGTCTAAAGTATGAAAAACATAGAGAGTTGGTCAACACCGTGATGTCTAAAGTATGAAAAACATAGAGAGTTGGTCAACACCGTGATGTCTAGAGTATGAAAAACATAGAGAGTTGGTCAACACCGTGATGTCTAGAGTATGAAAAACATAGAGAGTTGGTCAACACCGTGATGTCTAAAGTATGAAAAACATAGAGAGTTGGTCAACACCGTGATGTCTAAAGTATGAAAAACATAGAGAGTTGGTCAACACCGTGATGTCTAAAGTATGAAAAACATAGAGAGTTGGTCAACACCGTGATGTCTAAAGTATGAAAAACATAGAGAGTTGGTCAACACCGTGATGTCTAAAGTATGAAAAACATAGAGAGTTGGTCAACACCGTGATGTCTAAAGTATGAAAAACATAGAGAGTTGGTCAACACCGTGATGTCTAAAGTATGAAAACATAGAGAGTTGGTCAACACCGTGATGTCTAAAGTATGAAAAACATAGAGAGTTGGTCAACACCGTGATGTCTAAAGTATGAAAAACATAGAGAGTTGGTCAACACCGTGATGTCTAAAGTATGAAAAACATAGAGAGTTGGTCAACACCGTGATGTCTAAAGTATGAAAAACATAGAGAGTTGGTCAACACCGTGATGTCTAAAGTATGAAAAACATAGAGAGTTGGTCAACACCGTGATGTCTAAAGTATGAAAAACATAGAGAGTTGGTCAACACCGTGATGTCTAAAGTATGAAAAACATAGAGAGTTGGTCAACACCGTGATGTCTAGAGTATGAAAAACATAGAGAGTTGGTCAACACCGTGATGTCTAAAGTATGAAAACATAGAGAGTTGGTCAACACCGTGATGTCTAGAGTATGAAAAACATAGAGAGTTGGTCAACACCGTGATGTCTAGAGTATGAAAAACATAGAGAGTTGGTCAACACCGTGATGTCTAGAGTATGAAAAACATAGAGAGTTGGTCAACACCGTGATGTCTAGAGTATGAAAAACATAGAGAGTTGGTCAACACCGTGATGTCTAAAGTATGAAAAACATAGAGAGTTGGTCAACACCGTGATGTCTAAAGTATGAAAAACATAGAGAGTTGGTCAACACCGTGATGTCTAAAGTATGAAAAACATAGAGTTGGTCAACACCGTGATGTCTAAAGTATGAAAAACATAGAGAGTTGGTCAACACCGTGATGTCTAGAGTATGAAAAACATAGAGAGTTGGTCAACACCGTGATGTCTAAAGTATGAAAAACATGAGTTGGTCAACACCGTGATGTCAGTATGAAAAACATAGAGTTGGTCAACACCGTGATGTCTAGAGTATGAAAAACATAGAGAGTTGGTCAACACCGTGATGTCTAGAGTATGAAAAACATAGAGAGTTGGTCAACACCGTGATGTCTAGAGTATGAAAAACATAGAGAGTTGGTCAACACCGTGATGTCTAGAGTA
Organism: Tachypleus tridentatus; assembly: GCF_004210375.1. Classification (NCBI taxonomy): domain Eukaryota; kingdom Metazoa; phylum Arthropoda; class Merostomata; order Xiphosura; family Limulidae; genus Tachypleus; species Tachypleus tridentatus. Next base: position 17,899,399 of record NW_027467777.1, read on the forward strand.
TGAAAAACATAGAGAGTTGGTCAACACCGTGATGTCTAGAGTATGAAAAACATAGAGAGTTGGTCAACACCGTGATGTCTAAGAGTATGAAAAACATAGAGAGTTGGTCAACACCGTGATGTCTAGAGTATGAAAAAACATAGAGAGTTGGTCAACACCGTGATGTCTAGAGTATGAAAAACATAGAGAGTTGGTCAACACCGTGATGTCTAAAGTATGAAAAACATAGAGAGTTGGTCAACACCGTGATGTCTAAAGTATGAAAAACATAGAGAGTTGGTCAACACCGTGATGTCTAAAGTATGAAAAACATAGAGAGTTGGTCAACACCGTGATGTCTAGAGTATGAAAAACATAGAGAGTTGGTCAACACCGTGATGTCTAAAGTATGAAAAACATAGAGAGTTGGTCAACACCGTGATGTCTAGAGTATGAAAAACATAGAGAGTTGGCCAACACCGTGATGTCTAAAGTATGAAAAACATAGAGAGTTGGTCAACACCGTGATGTCTAGAGTATGAAAAACATAGAGAGTTGGTCAACACCGTGATGTCTAAAGTATGAAAAACATAGAGAGTTGGTCAACACCGTGATGTCTAAAGTATGAAAAACATAGAGATTTGGTCAACACCGTGATGTCTAAAGTATGAAAAACATAGAGAGTTGGTCAACACCGTGATGTCTAGAGTATGAAAAACATACAGAGTTGGTTAACACCGTAATGTCTAGAGTATGAAAAACATAGAGAGTTGGTCAACACCGTGATGTCTAAAGTATGAAAAACATAGAGAGTTGGTCAACACCGTGATGTCTAAAGTATGAAAAACATAGAGAGTTGGTCAACACCGTGATGTCTAGAGTATGAAAAACATAGAGAGTTGGCCAACACCGTGATGTCTAAAGTATGAAAAACATAGAGAGTTGGTCAACACCGTGATGTCTAAAGTATGAAAAACATAGAGAGTTGGCCAACACCGTGATGTCTAAAGTATGAAAAACATAGAGAGTTGGTCAACACCGTGATGTCTAGAGTATGAAAAACATAGAGAGTTGGTCAACACCGTGATGTCTAAAGTATGAAAAACATAGAGAGTTGGTCAACACCGTGATGTCTAAAGTATGAAAAACATAGAGAGTTGGTCAACACCGTGATGTCTAAAGTATGAAAAACATAGAGAGTTGGTCAACACCGTGATGTCTAGAGTATGAAAAACATAGAGAGTTGGTCAACACCGTGATGTCTAGAGTATGAAAAACATAGAGAGTTGGTCAACACCGTGATGTCTAAAGTATGAAAAACATAGAGAGTTGGTCAACACCGTGATGTCTAGAGTATGAAAAACATAGAGAGTTGGTCAACACCGTGATGTCTAAAGTATGAAAAACATAGAGAGTTGGTCAACACCGTGATGTCTAAAGTATGAAAAACATAGAGAGTTGGTCAACACCGTGATGTCTAGAGTATGAAAAACATAGAGAGTTGGTCAACACCGTGATGTCTAAAGTATGAAAAACATAGAGAGTTGGTCAACACCGTGATGTCTAAAGTATGAAAAACATAGAGAGTTGGTCAACACCGTGATGTCTAGAGTATGAAAAACATAGAGAGTTGGTCAACACCGTGATGTCTAGAGTATGAAAAACATAGAGAGTTGGTCAACACCGTGATGTCTAGAGTATGAAAAACATAGAGAGTTGGTCAACACCGTGATGTCTAGAGTATGAAAAACATAGAGAGTTGGTTAACACCGTGATGTGTAGAGTATGAAAAACATAGAGAGTTGGTCAACACCGTGATGTCTAGAGTATGAAAAACATAGAGAGTTGGTCAACACCGTGATGTCTAGAGTATGAAAAACATAGAGAGTTGGTCAACACCGTGATGTCTAAAGTATGAAAAACATAGAGAGTTGGTCAACACCGTGATGTCTAAAGTATGAAAACATAGAGAGTTGGTCAACACCGTGATGTCTAAAGTATGAAAAACATAGAGAGTTGGTCAACACCGTGATGTCTAGAGTATGAAAAACATAGAGAGTTGGTCAACACCGTGATGTCTAAAGTATGAAAAACATAGAGAGTTGGTCAACACCGTGATGTCTAAAGTATGAAAAACATAGAGAGTTGGTCAACACCGTGATGTCTAAAGTATGAAAAACATAGAGAGTTGGCCAACACCGTGATGTCTAAAGTATGAAAAACATAGAGAGTTGGTCAACACCGTGATGTCTAGAGTATGAAAAACATAGAGAGTTGGTCAACACCGTGATGTCTAGAGTATGAAAAACATAGAGAGTTGGTCAACACCGTGATGTCTAAAGTATGAAAAACATAGAGAGTTGGTCAACACCGTGATGTCTAAAGTATGAAAAACATAGAGAGTTGGTCAACACCGTGATGTCTAGAGTATGAAAAACATAGAGAGTTGGTCAACACCGTGATGTCTAGAGTATGAAAAACATAGAGAGTTGGTTAACACCGTGATGTGTAGAGTATGAAAAACATAGAGAGTTGGTCAACACCGTGATGTCTAGAGTATGAAAAACATAGAGAGTTGGTCAACACCGTGATGTCTAGAGTATGAAAAACATAGAGAGTTGGCCAACACCGTGATGTCTAAAGTATGAAAAACATAGAGAGTTGGTCAACACCGTGATGTCTAGAGTATGAAAAACATAGAGAGTTGGTCAACACCGTGATGTCTAGAGTATGAAAAACATAGAGAGTTGGTCAACACCGTGATGTCTAGAGTATGAAAAACATAGAGAGTTGGTCAACACCGTGATGTCTAGAGTATGAAAAACATAGAGAGTTGGTCAACACCGTGATGTCTAAAGTATGAAAAACATAGAGAGTTGGTCAACACCGTGATGTCTAAAGTATGAAAAACATAGAGAGTTGGTCAACACCGTGATGTCTAAAGTATGAAAAACATAGAGAGTTGGTCAACACCGTGATGTCTAGAGTATGAAAAACATAGAGAGTTGGTCAACACCGTGATGTCTAAAGTATGAAAAACATAGAGAGTTGGTCAACACCGTGATGTCTAAAGTATGAAAAACATAGAGAGTTGGTCAACACCGTGATGTCTAAAGTATGAAAAACATAGAGAGTTGGTCAACACCGTGATGTCTAGAGTATGAAAAACATAGAGAGTTGGTCAACACCGTGATGTCTAGAGTATGAAAAACATAGAGAGTTGGTCAACACCGTGATGTCTAAAGTATGAAAAACATAGAGAGTTGGTCAACACCGTGATGTCTAAAGTATGAAAAACATAGAGAGTTGGTCAACACCGTGATGTCTAAAGTATGAAAAACATAGAGAGTTGGTCAACACCGTGATGTCTAGAGTATGAAAAACATAGAGAGTTGGTCAACACCGTGATGTCTAGAGTATGAAAAACATAGAGAGTTGGTCAACACCGTGATGTCTAAAGTATGAAAAACATAGAGAGTTGGTCAACACCGTGATGTCTAGAGTATGAAAAACATAGAGAGTTGGTCAACACCGTGATGTCTAAAGTATGAAAAACATAGAGAGTTGGCCAACACCGTGATGTCTAAAGTATGAAAAACATAGAGAGTTGGTCAACACCGTGATGTCTAGAGTATGAAAAACATAGAGAGTTGGTCAACACCGTGATGTCTAAAGTATGAAAAACATAGAGAGTTGGTCAACACCGTGATGTCTAAAGTATGAAAAACATAGAGATTTGGTCAACACCGTGATGTCTAAAGTATGAAAAACATAGAGAGTTGGTCAACACCGTGATGTCTAGAGTATGAAAAACATAGAGAGTTGGTTAACACCGTGATGTCTAGAGTATGAAAAACATAGAGAGTTGGTCAACACCGTGATGTCTAAAGTATGAAAAACATAGAGAGTTGGTCAACACCGTGATGTCTAAAGTATGAAAAACATAGAGAGTTGGTCAACACCGTGATGTCTAGAGTATGAAAAACATAGAGAGTTGGTCAACACCGTGATGTCTAAAGTATGAAAAACATAGAGAGTTGGTCAACACCGTGATGTCTAAAGTATGAAAAACATAGAGAGTTGGCCAACACCGTGATGTCTAAAGTATGAAAAACATAGAGAGTTGGTCAACACCGTGATGTCTAGAGTATGAAAAACATAGAGAGTTGGTCAACACCGTGATGTCTAAAGTATGAAAAACATAGAGAGTTGGTCAACACCGTGATGTCTAAAGTATGAAAAACATAGAGAGTTGGTCAACACCGTGATGTCTAAAGTATGAAAAACATAGAGAGTTGGTCAACACCGTGATGTCTAGAGTATGAAAAACATAGAGAGTTGGTCAACACCGTGATGTCTAGAGTATGAAAAACATAGAGAGTTGGTTAACACCGTGATGTCTAAAGTATGAAAAACATAGAGAGTTGGTCAACACCGTGATGTCTAGAGTATGAAAAACATAGAGAGTTGGTCAACACCGTGATGTCTAAAGTATGAAAAACATAGAGAGTTGGTCAACACCGTGATGTCTAAAGTATGAAAAACATAGAGAGTTGGTCAACACCGTGATGTCTAGAGTATGAAAAACATAGAGAGTTGGTCAACACCGTGATGTCTAAAGTATGAAAAACATAGAGAGTTGGCCAACACCGTGATGTCTAAAGTATGAAAACATAGAGAGTTGGTCAACACCGTGATGTCTAGAGTATGAAAACATAGAGAGTTGGTCAACACCGTGATGTCTAGAGTATGAAAACATAGAGAGTTGGTCAACACCGTGATGTCTAAAGTATGAAAAACATAGAGAGTTGGCCAACACCGTGATGTCTAAAGTATGAAAAACATAGAGAGTTGGTCAACACCGTGATGTCTAAAGTATGAAAAACATAGAGAGTTGGTCAACACCGTGATGTCTAGAGTATGAAAAACATAGAGAGTTGGTCAACACCGTGATGTCTAGAGTATGAAAAACATAGAGAGTTGGTTAACACCGTGATGTCTAAAGTATGAAAAACATAGAGAGTTGGTCAACACCGTGATGTCTAGAGTATGAAAAACATAGAGAGTTGGCCAACACCGTGATGTCTAAAGTATGAAAAACATAGAGAGTTGGTCAACACCGTGATGTCTAAAGTATGAAAAACATAGAGAGTTGGTCAACACCGTGATGTCTAGAGTATGAAAAACATAGAGAGTTGGTCAACACCGTGATGTCTAAAGTATGAAAAACATAGAGAGTTGGTCAACACCGTGATGTCTAAAGTATGAAAAACATAGAGAGTTGGTCAACACCGTGATGTCTAAAGTATGAAAAACATAGAGAGTTGGTCAACACCGTGATGTCTAGAGTATGAAAAACATACAGACTTGGTTAACACCGTAATGTCTAGAGTATGAAAAACATAGAGAGTTGGTTAACACCGTGATGTCTAAAGTATGAAAAACATAGAGAGTTGGTCAACACCGTGATGTCTAAAGTATGAAAAACATAGAGAGTTGGTCAACACCGTGATGTCTAGAGTATGAAAAACATAGAGAGTTGGCCAACACCGTGATGTCTAAAGTATGAAAAACATAGAGAGTTGGTCAACACCGTGATGTCTAAAGTATGAAAAACATAGAGAGTTGGCCAACACCGTGATGTCTAAAGTATGAAAAACATAGAGAGTTGGTCAACACCGTGATGTCTAGAGTATGAAAAACATAGAGAGTTGGTCAACACCGTGATGTCTAAAGTATGAAAAACATAGAGAGTTGGTCAACACCGTGATGTCTAAAGTATGAAAAACATAGAGAGTTGGTCAACACCGTGATGTCTAAAGTATGAAAAACATAGAGAGTTGGTCAACACCGTGATGTCTAGAGTATGAAAAACATAGAGAGTTGGTCAACACCGTGATGTCTAGAGTATGAAAAACATAGAGAGTTGGTCAACACCGTGATGTCTAAAGTATGAAAAACATAGAGAGTTGGTCAACACCGTGATGTCTAGAGTATGAAAAACATAGAGAGTTGGCCAACACCGTGATGTCTAAAGTATGAAAAACATAGAGAGTTGGCCAACACCGTGATGTCTAAAGTATGAAAAACATAGAGAGTTGGTCAACACCGTGATGTCTAGAGTATGAAAAACATAGAGAGTTGGTCAACACCGTGATGTCTAAAGTATGAAAAACATAGAGAGTTGGCCAACACCGTGATGTCTAAAGTATGAAAAACATAGAGAGTTGGTCAACACCGTGATGTCTAGAGTATGAAAAACTTAGAGAGTTGGCCAACACCGTGATGTCTAGAGTATGAAAAACATAGAGAGTTGGTCAACACCGTGATGTCTAGAGTATGAAAAACATAGAGAGTTGGTCAACACCGTGATGTCTAGAGTATGAAAAACATAGAGAGTTGGTTAACACCGTGATGTCTAAAGTATGAAAAACATAGAGAGTTGGTCAACACCGTGATGTCTAGAGTATGAAAAACATAGAGAGTTGGTCAACACCGTGATGTCTAGAGTATGAAAAACATAGAGAGTTGGTCAACACCGTGATGTCTAAAGTATGAAAAACATAGATAGTTGTCCAACACCGTGATGTCTAAAGTATGAAAAACATAGAGAGTTGGTCAACACCGTGATGTCTAAAGTATGAAAAACATAGAGAGTTAGCCAACACCGTGATGTCTAGAGTATGAAAAACATAGAGAGTTGGTTAACACCGTGATGTCTAAAGTATGAAAAACATAGAGAGTTGGTCAACACCGTGATGTCTAGAGTATGAAAAACATAGAGAGTTGGCCAACACCGTGATGTCTAAAGTATGAAAAACATAGAGAGTTGGCCAACACCGTGATGTCTAAAGTATGAAAAACATAGAGAGTTGGTCAACACCGTGATGTCTAGAGTATGAAAAACATAGAGAGTTGGTCAACACCGTGATGTCTAAAGTATGAAAAACATAGAGAGTTGGCCAACACCGTGATGTCTAAAGTATGAAAAACATAGAGAGTTGGTCAACACCGTGATGTCTAGAGTATGAAAAACTTAGAGAGTTGGCCAACACCGTGATGTCTAGAGTATGAAAAACATAGAGAGTTGGTTAACACCGTGATGTGTAGAGTATGAAAAACATAGAGAGTTGGTCAACACCGTGATGTCTAAGTATGAAAAACATAGAGAGTTGGTTAACACCGTGATGTCTAAAGTATGAAAAACATAGAGAGTTGGTCAACACCGTGATGTCTAGAGTATGAAAAACATAGAGAGTTGGTCAACACCGTGATGTCTAAAGTATGAAAAACATAGAGAGTTGGTCAACACCGTGATGTCTAGAGTATGAAAAACATAGAGAGTTGGTCAACACCGTGATGTCTAGAGTATGAAAAACATAGAGAGTTGGTCAACACCGTGATGTCTAGAGTATGAAAAACATAGAGAGTTGGTCAACACCGTGATGTCTAGAGTATGAAAAACTTAGAGAGTTGGCCAACACCGTGATGTCTAAAGTATGAAAAACATAGAGAGTTGGTGAACACCGTGATGTCTAGAGTATGAAAAACATAGAAAGTTGGTCAACACCGTGATGTGTAGAGTATGAAAACATAGAGAGTTGGTCAACACCGTGATGTCTAGAGTATGAAAAACATAGAGAGTTGGTCAACACCGTGATGTCTAGAGTATGAAAAACATAGAGAGTTGGTCAACACCGTGATGTCTAAAGTATGAAAAACATAGAGAGTTGGTCAACACCGTGATGTCTAAAGTATGAAAAACATAGAGAGTTGGTCAACACCGTGATGTCTAGAGTATGAAAAACATAGAGAGTTGGTCAACACCGTGATGTCTAAAGTATGAAAAACATAGAGAGTTGGTCAACACCGTGATGTCTAAAGTATGAAAAACATAGAGAGTTGGCCAACACCGTGATGTCTAAAGTATGAAAAACATAGAGAGTTGGTCAACACCGTGATGTCTAGAGTATGAAAAACATAGAGAGTTGGTCAACACCGTGATGTCTAGAGTATGAAAAACATAGAGAGTTGGTCAACACCGTGATGTCTAAAGTATGAAAAACATAGAGATTTGGTCAACACCGTGATGTCTAAAGTATGAAAAACATAGAGATTTGGTCAACACCGTGATGTCTAAAGTATGAAAAACATAGAGAATTGGTCAACACCGTGATCTCTAGAGTATGAAAAACATAGAGAGTTGGTCAACACCGTGATGTCTAGAGTATGAAAAACATAGAGAGTTGGTCAACACCGTGATGTCTAAAGTATGAAAAACATAGAGAGTTGGTCAACACCGTGATGTCTAGAGTATGAAAACATAGAGAGTTGGTCAACACCGTGATGTCTAAAGTATGAAAAACATAGAGAGTTGGTCAACACCGTGATGTCTAAAGTATGAAAAACATAGAGAGTTGGTCAACACCGTGATGTCTAGAGTATGAAAAACATAGAGAGTTGGTCAACACCGTGATGTCTAGAGTATGAAAAACATAGAGAGTTGGTCAACACCGTGATGTCTAAAGTATGAAAAACATAGAGAGTTGGTCAACACCGTGATGTCTAGAGTATGAAAAACATAGAGAGTTGGTCAACACCGTGATGTCTAGAGTATGAAAAACATAGAGAGTTGGTCAACACCGTGATGTCTAAAGTATGAAAAACATAGAGAGTTGGTCAACACCGTGATGTCTAGAGTATGAAAAACATAGAGAGTTGGCCAACACCGTGATGTCTAAAGTATGAAAAACATAGAGAGTTGGCCAACACCGTGATGTCTAAAGTATGAAAAACATAGAGAGTTGGTCAACACCGTGATGTCTAGAGTATGAAAAACATAGAGAGTTGGTCAACACCGTGATGTCTAAAGTATGAAAAACATAGAGAGTTGGCCAACACCGTGATGTCTAAAGTATGAAAAACATAGAGAGTTGGTCAACACCGTGATGTCTAGAGTATGAAAAACTTAGAGAGTTGGCCAACACCGTGATGTCTAGAGTATGAAAAACATAGAGAGTTGGTTAACACCGTGATGTGTAGAGTATGAAAAACATAGAGAGTTGGTCAACACCGTGATGTCTAGAGTATGAAAAACATAGAGAGTTGGTTAGCACCGTGATGTCTAAAGTATGAAAAACATAGAGAGTTGGTCAACACCGTGATGTCTAGAGTATGAAAAACATAGAGAGTTGGTCAACACCGTGATGTCTAGAGTATGAAAACATAGAGAGTTGGTCAACACCGTGATGTCTAAAGTATGAAAAACATAGAGAGTTGGTCAACACCGTGATGTCTAAAGTATGAAAAACATAGAGAGTTGGTCAACACCGTGATGTCTAGAGTATGAAAAACATAGAGAGTTGGTCAACACCGTGATGTCTAGAGTATGAAAAACATAGAGAGTTGGTCAACACCGTGATGTCTAGAGTATGAAAAACATAGAGAGTTGGTCAACACCGTGATGTCTAGAGTATGAAAACATAGAGAGTTGGTCAACACCGTGATGTCTAAAGTATGAAAAACATAGAGAGTTGGTCAACACCGTGATGTCTAAAGTATGAAAAACATAGAGAGTTGGTCAACACCGTGATGTCTAGAGTATGAAAAACATAGAGAGTTGGTCAACACCGTGATGTCTAAAGTATGAAAAACATAGAGAGTTGGTCAACACCGTGATGTCTAAAGTATGAAAAACATAGAGAGTTGGTCAACACCGTGATGTCTAAAGTATGAAAAACATAGAGAGTTGGTCAACACCGTGATGTCTAGAGTATGAAAAACATAGAGAGTTGGTCAACACCGTGATGTCTAAAGTATGAAAAACATAGAGAGTTGGTCAACACCGTGATGTCTAAAGTATGAAAAACATAGAGAGTTGGTCAACACCGTGATGTCTAAAGTATGAAAACATAGAGAGTTGGTCAACACCGTGATGTCTAGAGTATGAAAAACATAGAGAGTTGGTCAACACCGTGATGTCTAAAGTATGAAAAACATAGAGAGTTGGTCAACACCGTGATGTCTAAAGTATGAAAAACATAGAGAGTTGGTCAACACCGTGATGTCTAGAGTATGAAAAACATAGAGAGTTGGTCAACACCGTGATGTCTAGAGTATGAAAAACATAGAGAGTTGGTCAACACCGTGATGTCTAGAGTATGAAAAACATAGAGAGTTGGTCAACACCGTGATGTCTAAAGTATGAAAAACATAGAGAGTTGGTCAACACCGTGATGTCTAAAGTATGAAAAACATAGAGAGTTGGTCAACACCGTGATGTCTAAAGTATGAAAAACATAGAGAGTTGGTCAACACCGTGATGTCTAAAGTATGAAAAACATAGAGAGTTGGTCAACACCGTGATGTCTAAAGTATGAAAAACATAGAGAGTTGGTCAACACCGTGATGTCTAGAGTATGAAAAACATAGAGAGTTGGTCAACACCGTGATGTCTAGAGTATGAAAAACATAGAGAGTTGGTCAACACCGTGATGTCTAGAGTATGAAAACATAGAGAGTTGGTCAACACCGTGATGTCTAGAGTATGAAAACATAGAGAGTTGGTCAACACCGTGATGTCTAGAGTATGAAAACATAGAGAGTTGGTCAACACCGTGATGTCTAGAGTATGAAAAACATAGAGAGTTGGTCAACACCGTGATGTCTAGAGTATGAAAAACATAGAGAGTTGGTCAACACCGTGATGTCTAAAGTATGAAAAACATAGAGAGTTGGTCAACACCGTGATGTCTAGAGTATGAAAAACATAGAGAGTTGGTCAACACCGTGATGTCTAGAGTATGAAAAACATAGAGAGTTGGTCAACACCGTGATGTCTAGAGTATGAAAAACATAGAGAGTTGGTCAACACCGTGATGTCTAGAGTATGAAAAACATAGAGAGTTGGTCAACACCGTGATGTCTAGAGTATGAAAAACATAGAGAGTTGGTCAACACCGTGATGTCTAGAGTATGAAAAACATAGAGAGTTGGTCAACACCGTGATGTCTAGAGTATGAAAAACATAGAGAGTTGGTCAACACCGTGATGTCTAAAGTATGAAAAACATAGAGAGTTGGTCAACACCGTGATGTCTAAAGTATGAAAAACATAGAGAGTTGGTCAACACCGTGATGTCTAAAGTATGAAAAACATAGAGAGTTGGTCAACACCGTGATGTCTAGAGTATGAAAAACATAGAGAGTTGGTCAACACCGTGATGTCTAAAGTATGAAAAACATAGAGAGTTGGTCAACACCGTGATGTCTAAAGTATGAAAAACATAGAGAGTTGGCCAACACCGTGATGTCTAAAGTATGAAAAACATAGAGAGTTGGTCAACACCGTGATGTCTAGAGTATGAAAAACATAGAGAGTTGGTCAACACCGTGATGTCTAGAGTATGAAAAACATAGAGAGTTGGTCAACACCGTGATGTTTAAAGTATGAAAAACATAGAGAGTTGGCCAACACCGTGATGTCTAAAGTATGAAAAACATAGAGAGTTGGTCAACACCGTGATGTCTAAAGTATGAAAAACATAGAGAGTTGGCCAACACCGTGATGTCTAGAGTATGAAAAACATAGAGAGTTGGTCAACACCGTGATGTCTAGAGTATGAAAAACATAGAGAGTTGGTCAACACCGTGATGTCTAAAGTATGAAAAACATAGAGAGTTGGTCAACACCGTGATGTCTAGAGTATGAAAAACATAGAGAGTTGGTCAACACCGTGATGTCTAAAGTATGAAAAACATAGAGAGTTGGTCAACACCGTGATGTCTAAAGTATGAAAAACATAGAGAGTTGGTCAACACCGTGATGTCTAGAGTATGAAAAACATAGAGAGTTGGTCAACACCGTGATGTCTAAAGTATGAAAAACATAGAGAGTTGGTCAACACCGTGATGTCTAAAGTATGAAAAACATAGAGAGTTGGTCAACACCGTGATGTCTAAAGTATGAAAAACATAGAGAGTTGGTCAACACCGTGATGTCTAGAGTATGAAAAACATAGAGAGTTGGTCAACACCGTGATGTCTAGAGTATGAAAAACATAGAGAGTTGGTTAACACCGTGATGTCTAAAGTATGAAAAACATAGAGAGTTGGTCAACACCGTGATGTCTAAAGTATGAAAAACATAGAGAGTTGGTCAACACCGTGATGTCTAGAGTATGAAAAACATAGAGAGTTGGTCAACACCGTGATGTCTAAAGTATGAAAAACATAGAGAGTTGGTCAACACCGTGATGTCTAAAGTATGAAAAACATAGAGAGTTGGTCAACACCGTGATGTCTAAAGTATGAAAAACATAGAGAGTTGGTCAACACCGTGATGTCTAGAGTATGAAAAACATAGAGAGTTGGTCAACACCGTGATGTCTAGAGTATGAAAAACATAGAGAGTTGGTCAACACCGTGATGTCTAAAGTATGAAAAACATAGAGAGTTGGTCAACACCGTGATGTCTAAAGTATGAAAAACATAGAGAGTTGGTCAACACCGTGATGTCTAAAGTATGAAAAACATAGAGAGTTGGCCAACACCGTGATGTCTAGAGTATGAAAAACATAGAGAGTTGGTCAACACCGTGATGTCTAGAGTATGAAAAACATAGAGAGTTGGTCAACACCGTGATGTCTAGAGTATGAAAAACATAGAGAGTTGGCCAACACCGTGATGTCTAAAGTATGAAAAACATAGAGAGTTGGCCAACACCGTGATGTCTAAAGTATGAAAAACATAGAGAGTTGGTCAACACCGTGATGTCTAGAGTATGAAAAACATAGAGAGTTGGTCAACACCGTGATGTCTAAAGTATGAAAAACATAGAGAGTTGGCCAACACCGTGATGTCTAAAGTATGAAAAACATAGAGAGTTGGTCAACACCGTGATGTCTAGAGTATGAAAAACTTAGAGAGTTGGCCAACACCGTGATGTCTAGAGTATGAAAAACATAGAGAGTTGGTTAACACCGTGATGTGTAGAGTATGAAAAACATAGAGAGTTGGTCAACACCGTGATGTCTAGAGTATGAAAAACATAGAGAGTTGGTTAACACCGTGATGTCTAAAGTATGAAAAACATAGAGAGTTGGTCAACACCGTGATGTCTAGAGTATGAAAAACATAGAGAGTTGGTCAACACCGTGATGTCTAGAGTATGAAAAACATAGAGAGTTGGTCAACACCGTGATGTCTAAAGTATGAAAAACATAGAGAGTTGGTCAACACCGTGATGTCTAGAGTATGAAAAACATAGAGAGTTGGTCAACACCGTGATGTCTAAAGTATGAAAAACATAGAGAGTTGGCCAACACCGTGATGTCTAGAGTATGAAAAACATAGAGAGTTGGTCAACACCGTGATGTCTAAAGTATGAAAAACATAGAGAGTTGGTCAACACCGTGATGTCTAGAGTATGAAAAACATAGAGAGTTGGCCAACACCGTGATGTCTAAAGTATGAAAAACATAGAGAGTTGGCCAACACCGTGATGTCTAAAGTATGAAAAACATAGAGAGTTGGTCAACACCGTGATGTCTAGAGCATGAAAACATAGAGAGTTGGTCAACACCGTGATGTCTAAAGTATGAAAAACATAGAGAGTTGGTCAACACCGTGATGTCTAAAGTATGAAAAACATAGAGAGTTGGTCAACACCGTGATGTCTAGAGTATGAAAAACATAGAGAGTTGGTCAACACCGTGATGTCTAGAGTATGAAAAACATAGAGAGTTGGTCAACACCGTGATGTCTAGAGTATGAAAAACATAGAGAGTTGGTCAACACCGTGATGTCTAGAGTATGAAAAACATAGAGAGTTGGTCAACACCGTGATGTCTAAAGTATGAAAAACATAGAGAGTTGGTCAACACCGTGATGTCTAAAGTATGAAAAACATAGAGAGTTGGTCAACACCGTGATGTCTAGAGTATGAAAAACATAGAGAGTTGGTCAACACCGTGATGTCTAGAGTATGAAAAACATAGAGAGTTGGTCAACACCGTGATGTCTAAAGTATGAAAAACATAGAGAGTTGGTCAACACCGTGATGTCTAGAGTATGAAAAACATAGAGAGTTGGCCAACACCGTGATGTCTAAAGTATGAAAAACATAGAGAGTTGGTCAACACCGTGATGTCTAAAGTATGAAAAACATAGAGAGTTGGTCAACACCGTGATGTCTAGAGTATGAAAAACATAGAGAGTTGGTCAACACCGTGATGTCTAAAGTGAAAAACATAGAGAGTTGGTCAACACCGTGATGTCTAAAGTATGAAAAACATAGAGAGTTGGTCAACACCGTGATGTCTAGAGTATGAAAAACATAGAGAGTTGGCCAACACCGTGATGTCTAGAGTATGAAAAACATAGAGAGTTGGTTAACACCGTGATGTCTAAAGTATGAAAAACATAGAGAGTTGGTCAACACCGTGATGTCTAGAGTATGAAAAACATAGAGAGTTGGTCAACACCGTGATGTCTAAAGTATGAAAAACATAGAGAGTTGGTCAACACCGTGATGTCTAGAGTATGAAAAACATAGAGAGTTGGTCAACACCGTGATGTCTAGAGTATGAAAAACATAGAGAGTTGGTCAACACCGTGATGTCTAAAGTATGAAAAACATAGAGAGTTGGTCAACACCGTGATGTCTAAAGTATGAAAAACATAGAGAGTTGGTCAACACCGTGATGTCTAAAGTATGAAAAACATAGAGAGTTGGTCAACACCGTGATGTCTAGAGTATGAAAAACATAGAGAGTTGGTCAACACCGTGATGTCTAGAGTATGAAAAACATAGAGAGTTGGTCAACACCGTGATGTCTAGAGTATGAAAAACATAGAGAGTTGGTCAACACCGTGATGTCTAAAGTATGAAAAACATAGAGAGTTGGTCAACACCGTGATGTCTAAAGTATGAAAAACATAGAGAGTTGGTCAACACCGTGATGTCTAAAGTATGAAAAACATAGAGAGTTGGTCAACACCGTGATGTCTAAAGTATGAAAAACATAGAGAGTTGGTCAACACCGTGATGTCTAAAGTATGAAAAACATAGAGAGTTGGTCAACACCGTGATGTCTAAAGTATGAAAAACATAGAGAGTTGGTCAACACCGTGATGTCTAGAGTATGAAAAACATAGAGAGTTGGTCAACACCGTGATGTCTAAAGTATGAAAAACATAGAGAGTTGGTCAACACCGTGATGTCTAAAGTATGAAAAACATAGAGAGTTGGTCAACACCGTGATGTCTAAAGTATGAAAAACATAGAGAGTTGGCCAACACCGTGATGTCTAGAGTATGAAAAACATAGAGAGTTGGTCAACACCGTGATGTCTAGAGTATGAAAAACATAGAGAGTTGGTCAACACCGTGATGTCTAAAGTATGAAAAACATAGAGAGTTGGTCAACACCGTGATGTCTAAAGTATGAAAAACATAGAGAGTTGGTCAACACCGTGATGTCTAGAGTATGAAAAACATAGAGAGTTGGTCAACACCGTGATGTCTAGAGTATGAAAAACATAGAGAGTTGGTCAACACCGTGATGTCTAGAGTATGAAAAACATAGAGAGTTGGTCAACACCGTGATGTCTAGAGTATGAAAAACATAGAGAGTTGGTCAACACCGTGATGTCTAAAGTATGAAAAACATAGAGAGTTGGTCAACACCGTGATGTCTAAAGTATGAAAAACATAGAGAGTTGGTCAACACCGTGATGTCTAGAGTATGAAAAACATAGAGAGTTGGTCAACACCGTGATGTCTAAAGTATGAAAAACATAGAGAGTTGGTCAACACCGTGATGTCTAGAGTATGAAAAACATAGAGAGTTGGTCAACACCGTGATGTCTAGAGTATGAAAAACATAGAGAGTTGGTCAACACCGTGATGTCTAAAGTATGAAAAACATAGAGAGTTGGTCAACACCGTGATGTCTAGAGTATGAAAAACATAGAGAGTTGGTCAACACCGTGATGTCTAGAGTATGAAAAACATAGAGAGTTGGTCAACACCGTGATGTCTAGAGTATGAAAAACATAGAGAGTTGGTCAACACCGTGATGTCTAGAGTATGAAAAACATAGAGAGTTGGCCAACACCGTGATGTCTAAAGTATGAAAAACATAGAGAGTTGGTCAACACCGTGATGTCTAGAGTATGAAAAACATAGAGAGTTGGTCAACACCGTGATGTCTAGAGTATGAAAAACATAGAGAGTTGGTCAACACCGTGATGTCTAGAGTATGAAAAACATAGAGAGTTGGTCAACACCGTGATGTCTAGAGTATGAAAAACATAGAGAGTTGGTCAACACCGTGATGTCTAAAGTATGAAAAACATAGAGAGTTGGTCAACACCGTGATGTCTAAAGTATGAAAAACATAGAGAGTTGGTCAACACCGTGATGTCTAAAGTATGAAAAACATAGAGAGTTGGTCAACACCGTGATGTCTAGAGTATGAAAAACATAGAGAGTTGGTCAACACCGTGATGTCTAAAGTATGAAAAACATAGAGAGTTGGTCAACACCGTGATGTCTAAAGTATGAAAAACATAGAGAGTTGGTCAACACCGTGATGTCTAAAGTATGAAAAACATAGAGAGTTGGTCAACACCGTGATGTCTAGAGTATGAAAAACATAGAGAGTTGGTCAACACCGTGATGTCTAGAGTATGAAAAACATAGAGAGTTGGTCAACACCGTGATGTCTAAAGTATGAAAAACATAGAGAGTTGGTCAACACCGTGATGTCTAAAGTATGAAAAACATAGAGAGTTGGTCAACACCGTGATGTCTAAAGTATGAAAAACATAGAGAGTTGGTCAACACCGTGATGTCTAGAGTATGAAAAACATAGAGAGTTGGTCAACACCGTGATGTCTAGAGTATGAAAAACATAGAGAGTTGGTCAACACCGTGATGTCTAAAGTATGAAAAACATAGAGAGTTGGTCAACACCGTGATGTCTAGAGTATGAAAAACATAGAGAGTTGGTCAACACCGTGATGTCTAAAGTATGAAAAACATAGAGAGTTGGCCAACACCGTGATGTCTAAAGTATGAAAAACATAGAGAGTTGGTCAACACCGTGATGTCTAGAGTATGAAAAACATAGAGAGTTGGTCAACACCGTGATGTCTAAAGTATGAAAAACATAGAGAGTTGGTCAACACCGTGATGTCTAAAGTATGAAAAACATAGAGAGTTGGTCAACACCGTGATGTCTAAAGTATGAAAAACATAGAGAGTTGGTCAACACCGTGATGTCTAGAGTATGAAAAACATAGAGAGTTGGTCAACACCGTGATGTCTAGAGTATGAAAAACATAGAGAGTTGGTCAACACCGTGATGTCTAAAGTATGAAAAACATAGAGAGTTGGTCAACACCGTGATGTCTAAAGTATGAAAAACATAGAGAGTTGGTCAACACCGTGATGTCTAGAGTATGAAAAACATAGAGAGTTGGCCAACACCGTGATGTCTAAAGTATGAAAACATAGAGAGTTGGTCAACACCGTGATGTCTAAAGTATGAAAAACATAGAGAGTTGGCCAACACCGTGATGTCTAAAGTATGAAAAACATAGAGAGTTGGTCAACACCGTGATGTCTAGAGTATGAAAAACATAGAGAGTTGGTCAACACCGTGATGTCTAGAGTATGAAAAACATAGAGAGTTGGTCAACACCGTGATGTCTAAAGTATGAAAAACATAGAGAGTTGGTCAACACCGTGATGTCTAAAGTATGAAAAACATAGAGAGTTGGTCAACACCGTGATGTCTAAAGTATGAAAAACATAGAGAGTTGGTCAACACCGTGATGTCTAGAGTATGAAAAACATAGAGAGTTGGTCAACACCGTGATGTCTAGAGTATGAAAAACATAGAGAGTTGGTCAACACCGTGATGTCTAGAGTATGAAAAACATAGAGAGTTGGTCAACACCGTGATGTCTAAAGTATGAAAAACATAGAGAGTTGGCCAACACCGTGATGTCTAAAGTATGAAAACATAGAGAGTTGGTCAACACCGTGATGTCTAGAGTATGAAAAACATAGAGAGTTGGTCAACACCGTGATGTCTAAAGTATGAAAAACATAGAGAGTTGGCCAACACCGTGATGTCTAAAGTATGAAAAACATAGAGAGTTGGTCAACACCGTGATGTCTAGAGTATGAAAAACATAGAGAGTTGGTCAACACCGTGATGTCTAGAGTATGAAAAACATAGAGAGTTGGTCAACACCGTGATGTCTAGAGTATGAAAAACATAGAGAGTTGGTCAACACCGTGATGTCTAGAGTATGAAAAACATAGAGAGTTGGTCAACACCGTGATGTCTAAAGTATGAAAAACATAGAGAGTTGGTCAACACCGTGATGTCTAGAGTATGAAAAACATAGAGAGTTGGTCAACACCGTGATGTCTAGAGTATGAAAAACATAGAGAGTTGGTCAACACCGTGATGTCTAAAGTATGAAAAACATAGAGAGTTGGTCAACACCGTGATGTCTAAAGTATGAAAAACATAGAGATTTGGTCAACACCGTGATGTCTAAAGTATGAAAAACATAGAGAGTTGGTCAACACCGTGATGTCTAGAGTATGAAAAACATAGAGAGTTGGTCAACACCGTGATGTCTAAAGTATGAAAAACATAGAGAGTTGGTCAACACCGTGATGTCTAGAGTATGAAAAACATAGAGAGTTGGTCAACACCGTGATGTCTAAAGTATGAAAACATAGAGAGTTGGCCAACACCGTGATGTCTAAAGTATGAAAAACATAGAGAGTTGGTCAACACCGTGATGTCTAGAGCATGAAAAACATAGAGAGTTGGTCAACACCGTGATGTCTAAAGTATGAAAAACATAGAGAGTTGGTCAACACCGTGATGTCTAAAGTATGAAAAACATAGAGAGTTGGTCAACACCGTGATGTCTAAAGTATGAAAAACATAGAGAGTTGGTCAACACCGTGATGTCTAGAGTATGAAAAACATAGAGAGTTGGTCAACACCGTGATGTCTAAAGTATGAAAAACATAGAGAGTTGGTCAACACCGTGATGTCTAAAGTATGAAAAACATAGAGAGTTGGTCAACACCGTGATGTCTAGAGTATGAAAAAACATAGAGAGTTGGTCAACACCGTGATGTCTAAAGTATGAAAAACATAGAGAGTTGGTCAACACCGTGATGTCTAGAGTATGAAAAACATAGAGAGTTGGCCAACACCGTGATGTCTAGAGTATGAAAAACATAGAGAGTTGGTCAACACCGTGATGTCTAAAGTATGAAAAACATAGAGAGTTGGTCAACACCGTGATGTCTAGAGTATGAAAAACATAGAGAGTTGGTCAACACCGTGATGTCTAGAGTATGAAAAACATAGAGAGTTGGTCAACACCGTGATGTCTAAAGTATGAAAAACATAGAGAGTTGGTCAACACCGTGATGTCTAGAGTATGAAAAACATAGAGAGTTGGTCAACACCGTGATGTCTAAAGTATGAAAAACATAGAGAGTTGGTCAACACCGTGATGTCTAGAGTATGAAAAACATAGAGAGTTGGTCAACACCGTGATGTCTAAAGTATGAAAAACATAGAGAGTTGGCCAACACCGTGATGTCTAAAGTATGAAAAACATAGAGAGTTGGTCAACACCGTGATGTCTAGAGTATGAAAAACATAGAGAGTTGGTCAACACCGTGATGTCTAGAGTATGAAAAACATAGAGAGTTGGTCAACACCGTGATGTCTAAAGTATGAAAAACATAGAGAGTTGGTCAACACCGTGATGTCTAAAGTATGAAAAACATAGAGAGTTGGTCAACACCGTGATGTCTAGAGTATGAAAAACATAGAGAGTTGGTCAACACCGTGATGTCTAAAGTATGAAAAACATAGAGAGTTGGTCAACACCGTGATGTCTAAAGTATGAAAAACATAGAGAGTTGGTCAACACCGTGATGTCTAAAGTATGAAAAACATAGAGAGTTGGTCAACACCGTGATGTCTAGAGTATGAAAAACATAGAGAGTTGGTCAACACCGTGATGTCTAGAGTATGAAAAACATAGAGAGTTGGTCAACACCGTGATGTCTAAAGTATGAAAAACATAGAGAGTTGGTCAACACCGTGATGTCTAAAGTATGAAAAACATAGAGAGTTGGTCAACACCGTGATGTCTAGAGTATGAAAAACATAGAGAGTTGGTCAACACCGTGATGTCTAGAGTATGAAAAACATAGAGAGTTGGTCAACACCGTGATGTCTAAAGTATGAAAAACATAGAGAGTTGGTCAACACCGTGATGTCTAAAGTATGAAAAACATAGAGAGTTGGTCAACACCGTGATGTCTAAAGTATGAAAAACATAGAGAGTTGGTCAACACCGTGATGTCTAGAGTATGAAAAACATAGAGAGTTGGTCAACACCGTGATGTCTAGAGTATGAAAAACATAGAGAGTTGGTCAACACCGTGATGTCTAAAGTATGAAAAACATAGAGAGTTGGTCAACACCGTGATGTCTAAAGTATGAAAAACATAGAGAGTTGGTCAACACCGTGATGTCTAAAGTATGAAAACATAGAGAGTTGGTCAACACCGTGATGTCTAGAGTATGAAAAACATAGAGAGTTGGTCAACACCGTGATGTCTAGAGTATGAAAACATAGAGAGTTGGTCAACACCGTGATGTCTAAAGTATGAAAAACATAGAGAGTTGGTCAACACCGTGATGTCTAGAGTATGAAAAACATAGAGAGTTGGCCAACACCGTGATGTCTAAAGTATGAAAAACATAGAGAGTTCAACACCGTGATGTCTAAAGTATGAAAACATAGAGAGTTGGTCAACACCGTGATGTCTAGAGTATGAAAAACATAGAGAGTTGGTCAACACCGTGATGTCTAAAGTATGAAAAACATAGAGAGTTGGCCAACACCGTGATGTCTAAAGTATGAAAAACATAGAGAGTTGGTCAACACCGTGATGTCTAGAGTATGAAAAACATAGAGAGTTGGTCAACACCGTGATGTCTAAAGTATGAAAAACATAGAGAGTTGGTCAACACCGTGATGTCTAAAGTATGAAAAACATAGAGAGTTGGTCAACACCGTGATGTCTAAAGTATGAAAAACATAGAGAGTTGGTCAACACCGTGATGTCTAGAGTATGAAAAACATAGAGAGTTGGTCAACACCGTGATGTCTAAAGTATGAAAAACATAGAGAGTTGGTCAACACCGTGATGTCTAAAGTATGAAAAACATAGAGAGTTGGTCAACACCGTGATGTCTAAAGTATGAAAAACATAGAGAGTTGGTCAACACCGTGATGTCTAAAGTATGAAAAACATAGAGAGTTGGTCAACACCGTGATGTCTAGAGTATGAAAAACATAGAGAGTTGGTCAACACCGTGATGTCTAGAGTATGAAAAACATAGAGAGTTGGTCAACACCGTGATGTCTAAAGTATGAAAAACATAGAGAGTTGGTCAACACCGTGATGTCTAAAGTATGAAAAACATAGAGAGTTGGTCAACACCGTGATGTCTAGAGTATGAAAACATAGAGAGTTGGTCAACACCGTGATGTCTAGAGTATGAAAAACATAGAGAGTTGGTCAACACCGTGATGTCTAAAGTATGAAAAACATAGAGAGTTGGTCAACACCGTGATGTCTAAAGTATGAAAAACATAGAGAGTTGGTCAACACCGTGATGTCTAAAGTATGAAAAACATAGAGAGTTGGTCAACACCGTGATGTCTAGAGTATGAAAAACATAGAGAGTTGGTCAACACCGTGATGTCTAGAGTATGAAAAACATAGAGAGTTGGTCAACACCGTGATGTCTAAAGTATGAAAAACATAGAGAGTTGGTCAACACCGTGATGTCTAAAGTATGAAAAACATAGAGAGTTGGTCAACACCGTGATGTCTAAAGTATGAAAAACATAGAGAGTTGGTCAACACCGTGATGTCTAGAGTATGAAAAACATAGAGAGTTGGTCAACACCGTGATGTCTAGAGTATGAAAAACATAGAGAGTTGGTCAACACCGTGATGTCTAAAGTATGAAAAACATAGAGAGTTGGTCAACACCGTGATGTCTAGAGTATGAAAAACATAGAGAGTTGGCCAACACCGTGATGTCTAAAGTATGAAAAACATAGAGAGTTGGCCAACACCGTGATGTCTAAAGTATGAAAACATAGAGAGTTGGTCAACACCGTGATGTCTAGAGTATGAAAAACATAGAGAGTTGGTCAACACCGTGATGTCTAAAGTATGAAAAACATAGAGAGTTGGTCAACACCGTGATGTCTAAAGTATGAAAAACATAGAGAGTTGGTCAACACCGTGATGTCTAGAGTATGAAAAACATAGAGAGTTGGCCAACACCGTGATGTCTAGAGTATGAAAACATAGAGAGTTGGTCAACACCGTGATGTCTAGAGTATGAAAAACATAGAGAGTTGGTCAACACCGTGATGTCTAGAGTATGAAAAACATAGAGATAGAGAGTTGGTTAGCACCGTGATGTCTAAAGTATGAAAAACATAGAGAGTTGGTCAACACCGTGATGTCTAGAGTATGAAAAACATAGAGAGTTGGTCAACACCGTGATGTCTAGAGTATGAAAAACATAGAGAGTTGGTCAACACCGTGATGTCTAAAGTATGAAAAACATAGAGAGTTGGTCAACACCGTGATGTCTAAAGTATGAAAAACATAGAGAGTTGGTCAACACCGTGATGTCTAAAGTATGAAAAACATAGAGAGTTGGTCAACACCGTGATGTCTAGAGTATGAAAACATAGAGAGTTGGTCAACACCGTGATGTCTAAAGTATGAAAAACATAGAGAGTTGGTCAACACCGTGATGTCTAGAGTATGAAAAACATAGAGAGTTGGCCAACACCGTGATGTCTAAAGTATGAAAAACATAGAGAGTTGGCCAACACCGTGATGTCTAAAGTATGAAAAACATAGAGAGTTGGTCAACACCGTGATGTCTAGAGTATGAAAAACATAGAGAGTTGGTCAACACCGTGATGTCTAAAGTATGAAAAACATAGAGAGTTGGCCAACACCGTGATGTCTAAAGTATGAAAAACATAGAGAGTTGGTCAACACCGTGATGTCTAGAGTATGAAAAACATAGAGAGTTGGCCAACACCGTGATGTCTAGAGTATGAAAAACATAGAGAGTTGGTCAACACCGTGATGTCTAGAGTATGAAAAACATAGAGAGTTGGTCAACACCGTGATGTCTAAAGTATGAAAAACATAGAGAGTTGGTCAACACCGTGATGTCTAAAGTATGAAAAACATAGAGAGTTGGTCAACACCGTGATGTCTAAAGTATGAAAAACATAGAGAGTTGGTCAACACCGTGATGTCTAGAGTATGAAAAACATAGAGAGTTGGTCAACACCGTGATGTCTAAAGTATGAAAAACATAGAGAGTTGGTCAACACCGTGATGTCTAGAGTATGAAAAACATAGAGAGTTGGTCAACACCGTGATGTCTAGAGTATGAAAAACATAGAGAGTTGGCCAACACCGTGATGTCTAAAGTATGAAAAACATAGAGAGTTGGTCAACACCGTGATGTCTAGAGTATGAAAAACATAGAGAGTTGGTCAACACCGTGATGTCTAGAGTATGAAAAACATAGAGAGTTGGTCAACACCGTGATGTCTAAAGTATGAAAAACATAGAGAGTTGGTCAACACCGTGATGTCTAGAGTATGAAAAACATAGAGAGTTGGTCAACACCGTGATGTCTAAAGTATGAAAAACATAGAGAGTTGGTCAACACCGTGATGTCTAGAGTATGAAAAACATAGAGAGTTGGTCAACACCGTGATGTCTAGAGTATGAAAAACATAGAGAGTTGGTCAACACCGTGATGTCTAGAGTATGAAAAACATAGAGAGTTGGTCAACACCGTGATGTCTAGAGTATGAAAAACATAGAGAGTTGGTCAACACCGTGATGTCTAAAGTATGAAAAACATAGAGAGTTGGTCAACACCGTGATGTCTAAAGTATGAAAAACATAGAGAGTTGGTCAACACCGTGATGTCTAGAGTATGAAAAACATAGAGAGTTGGTCAACACCGTGATGTCTAGAGTATGAAAAACATAGAGAGTTGGTCAACACCGTGATGTCTAAAGTATGAAAAACATAGAGATTTGGTCAACACCGTGATGTCTAAAGTATGAAAAACATAGAGAGTTGGTCAACACCGTGATGTCTAAAGTATGAAAAACATAGAGAGTTGGTCAACACCGTGATGTCTAAAGTATGAAAAACATAGAGAGTTGGTCAACACCGTGATGTCTAAAGTATGAAAAACATAGAGAGTTGGTCAACACCGTGATGTCTAAAGTATGAAAAACATAGAGAGTTGGTCAACACCGTGATGTCTAGAGTATGAAAAACATAGAGAGTTGGTCAACACCGTGATGTCTAGAGTATGAAAACATAGAGAGTTGGTCAACACCGTGATGTCTAAAGTATGAAAAACATAGAGAGTTGGTCAACACCGTGATGTCTAAAGTATGAAAAACATAGAGAGTTGGCCAACACCGTGATGTCTAAAGTATGAAAAACATAGAGAGTTGGTCAACACCGTGATGTCTAAAGTATGAAAACATAGAGAGTTGGTCAACACCGTGATGTCTAGAGTATGAAAAACATAGAGAGTTGGTCAACACCGTGATGTCTAAAGTATGAAAAACATAGAGAGTTGGTCAACACCGTGATGTCTAAAGTATGAAAAACATAGAGAGTTGGTCAACACCGTGATGTCTAAAGTATGAAAAACATAGAGAGTTGGTCAACACCGTGATGTCTAGAGTATGAAAAACATAGAGAGTTGGTCAACACCGTGATGTCTAGAGTATGAAAACATAGAGAGTTGGTCAACACCGTGATGTCTAGAGTATGAAAAACATAGAGAGTTGGTCAACACCGTGATGTCTAAAGTATGAAAAACATAGAGAGTTGGTCAACACCGTGATGTCTAGAGTATGAAAACATAGAGAGTTGGTCAACACCGTGATGTCTAGAGTATGAAAAACATAGAGAGTTGGTCAACACCGTGATGTCTAAAGTATGAAAAACATAGAGAGTTGGTCAACACCGTGATGTCTAAAGTATGAAAAACATAGAGAGTTGGTCAACACCGTGATGTCTAAAGTATGAAAAACATAGAGAGTTGGTCAACACCGTGATGTCTAGAGTATGAAAAACATAGAGAGTTGGTCAACACCGTGATGTCTAAAGTATGAAAAACATAGAGAGTTGGTCAACACCGTGATGTCTAGAGTATGAAAAACATAGAGAGTTGGTCAACACCGTGATGTCTAAAGTATGAAAAACATAGAGAGTTGGCCAACACCGTGATGTCTAAAGTATGAAAAACATAGAGAGTTGGTCAACACCGTGATGTCTAGAGTATGAAAAACATAGAGAGTTGGTCAACACCGTGATGTCTAAAGTATGAAAAACATAGAGAGTTGGTCAACACCGTGATGTCTAAAGTATGAAAAACATAGAGAGTTGGTCAACACCGTGATGTCTAGAGTATGAAAAACATAGAGAGTTGGTCAACACCGTGATGTCTAGAGTATGAAAAACATAGAGAGTTGGTCAACACCGTGATGTCTAGAGTATGAAAAACATAGAGAGTTGGTCAACACCGTGATGTCTAAAGTATGAAAAACATAGAGAGTTGGTCAACACCGTGATGTCTAAAGTATGAAAAACATAGAGAGTTGGTCAACACCGTGATGTCTAAAGTATGAAAAACATAGAGAGTTGGTCAACACCGTGATGTCTAGAGTATGAAAAACATAGAGAGTTGGTCAACACCGTGATGTCTAAAGTATGAAAAACATAGAGAGTTGGTCAACACCGTGATGTCTAGAGTATGAAAAACATAGAGAGTTGGTCAACACCGTGATGTCTAGAGTATGAAAAACATAGAGAGTTGGTCAACACCGTGATGTCTAAAGTATGAAAACATAGAGAGTTGGTCAACACCGTGATGTCTAAAGTATGAAAACATAGAGAGTTGGTCAACACCGTGATGTCTAGAGTATGAAAAACATAGAGAGTTGGTCAACACCGTGATGTCTAGAGTATGAAAAACATAGAGAGTTGGTCAACACCGTGATGTCTAGAGTATGAAAAACATAGAGAGTTGGCCAACACCGTGATGTCTAAAGTATGAAAAACATAGAGAGTTGGTCAACACCGTGATGTCTAGAGTATGAAAAACATAGAGAGTTGGTCAACACCGTGATGTCTAGAGTATGAAAAACATAGAGAGTTGGTCAACACCGTGATGTCTAGAGTATGAAAAACATAGAGAGTTGGTCAACACCGTGATGTCTAGAGTATGAAAAACATAGAGAGTTGGTCAACACCGTGATGTCTAAAGTATGAAAAACATAGAGAGTTGGTCAACACCGTGATGTCTAAAGTATGAAAAACATAGAGAGTTGGTCAACACCGTGATGTCTAGAGTATGAAAAACATAGAGAGTTGGTCAACACCGTGATGTCTAGAGTATGAAAAACATAGAGAGTTGGTCAACACCGTGATGTCTAAAGTATGAAAAACATAGAGAGTTGGCCAACACCGTGATGTCTAAAGTATGAAAAACATAGAGAGTTGGTCAACACCGTGATGTCTAAAGTATGAAAAACATAGAGAGTTGGTCAACACCGTGATGTCTAGAGTATGAAAAACATAGAGAGTTGGTCAACACCGTGATGTCTAAAGTATGAAAAACATAGAGAGTTGGTCAACACCGTGATGTCTAAAGTATGAAAAACATAGAGAGTTGGTCAACACCGTGATGTCTAGAGTATGAAAAACATAGAGAGTTGGTCAACACCGTGATGTCTAAAGTATGAAAAACATAGAGAGTTGGTCAACACCGTGATGTCTAAAGTATGAAAAACATAGAGAGTTGGTCAACACCGTGATGTCTAAAGTATGAAAAACATAGAGAGTTGGCCAACACCGTGATGTCTAAAGTATGAAAAACATAGAGAGTTGGTCAACACCGTGATGTCTAGAGTATGAAAAACATAGAGAGTTGGTCAACACCGTGATGTCTAAAGTATGAAAAACATAGAGAGTTGGCCAACACCGTGATGTCTAAAGTATGAAAAACATAGAGAGTTGGTCAACACCGTGATGTCTAGAGTATGAAAAACATAGAGAGTTGGCCAACACCGTGATGTCTAGAGTATGAAAAACATAGAGAGTTGGTCAACACCGTGATGTCTAGAGTATGAAAAACATAGAGAGTTGGTCAACACCGTGATGTCTAAAGTATGAAAAACATAGAGAGTTGGTCAACACCGTGATGTCTAAAGTATGAAAAACATAGAGAGTTGGTCAACACCGTGATGTCTAAAGTATGAAAAACATAGAGAGTTGGTCAACACCGTGATGTCTAGAGTATGAAAAACATAGAGAGTTGGTCAACACCGTGATGTCTAAAGTATGAAAAACATAGAGAGTTGGTCAACACCGTGATGTCTAGAGTATGAAAAACATAGAGAGTTGGCCAACACCGTGATGTCTAGAGTATGAAAACATAGAGAGTTGGCCAACACCGTGATGTCTAAAGTATGAAAACATAGAGAGTTGGTCAACACCGTGATGTCTAGAGTATGAAAAACATAGAGAGTTGGTCAACACCGTGATGTCTAGAGTATGAAAAACATAGAGAGTTGGTCAACACCGTGATGTCTAGAGTATGAAAAACATAGAGAGTTGGTCAACACCGTGATGTCTAGAGTATGAAAAACATAGAGAGTTGGTCAACACCGTGATGTCTAAAGTATGAAAAACATAGAGAGTTGGTCAACACCGTGATGTCTAGAGTATGAAAAACATAGAGAGTTGGCCAACACCGTGATGTCTAAAGTATGAAAAACATAGAGAGTTGGTCAACACCGTGATGTCTAAAGTATGAAAAACATAGAGAGTTGGTCAACACCGTGATGTCTAGAGTATGAAAAACATAGAGAGTTGGTCAACACCGTGATGTCTAAAGTATGAAAAACATAGAGAGTTGGTCAACACCGTGATGTCTAAAGTATGAAAAACATAGAGAGTTGGTCAACACCGTGATGTCTAAAGTATGAAAAACATAGAGAGTTGGTCAACACCGTGATGTCTAAAGTATGAAAAACATAGAGAGTTGGTCAACACCGTGATGTCTAAAGTATGAAAAACATAGAGAGTTGGTCAACACCGTGATGTCTAAAGTATGAAAACATAGAGAGTTGGTCAACACCGTGATGTCTAAAGTATGAAAAACATAGAGAGTTGGTCAACACCGTGATGTCTAGAGTATGAAAAACATAGAGAGTTGGTCAACACCGTGATGTCTAGAGTATGAAAAACATAGAGAGTTGGTCAACACCGTGATGTCTAAAGTATGAAAAACATAGAGAGTTGGTCAACACCGTGATGTCTAAAGTATGAAAAACATAGAGAGTTGGTCAACACCGTGATGTCTAAAGTATGAAAAACATAGAGAGTTGGTCAACACCGTGATGTCTAAAGTATGAAAAACATACAGAGTTGGTTAACACCGTGATGTCTAGAGTATGAAAAAACATAGAGAGTTGGTCAACACCGTGATGTCTAAAGTATGAAAAACATAGAGAGTTGGTCAACACCGTGATGTCTAAAGTATGAAAAACATAGAGAGTTGGTCAACACCGTGATGTCTAAAGTATGAAAAACATAGAGAGTTGGTCAACACCGTGATGTCTAAAGTATGAAAAACATAGAGAGTTGGTCAACACCGTGATGTCTAAAGTATGAAAAACATAGAGAGTTGGTCAACACCGTGATGTCTAGAGTATGAAAAACATAGAGAGTTGGTCAACACCGTGATGTCTAAAGTATGAAAAACATAGAGAGTTGGTCAACACCGTGATGTCTAGAGTATGAAAAACATAGAGAGTTGGTCAACACCGTGATGTCTAAAGTATGAAAAACATAGAGAGTTGGTCAACACCGTGATAGAGTCTAGAGAGTTGGCCAACACCGTGATGTCTAAAGTATGAAAAACATAGAGAGTTGGTCAACACCGTGATGTCTAAAGTATGAAAAACATAGAGAGTTGGTCAACACCGTGATGTCTAGAGTATGAAAAACATAGAGAGTTGGTCAACACCGTGATGTCTAAAGTATGAAAAACATAGAGAGTTGGTCAACACCGTGATGTCTAAAGTATGAAAAACATAGAGAGTTGGTCAACACCGTGATGTCTAAAGTATGAAAAACATAGAGAGTTGGCCAACACCGTGATGTCTAAAGTATGAAAAACATAGAGAGTTGGTCAACACCGTGATGTCTAGAGTATGAAAAACATAGAGAGTTGGTCAACACCGTGATGTCTAGAGTATGAAAAACATAGAGAGTTGGTCAACACCGTGATGTCTAAAGTATGAAAAACATAGAGAGTTGGTCAACACCGTGATGTCTAGAGTATGAAAAACATAGAGAGTTGGTCAACACCGTGATGTCTAGAGTATGAAAACATAGAGAGTTGGTCAACACCGTGATGTCTAAAGTATGAAAAACATAGAGAGTTGGTCAACACCGTGATGTCTAAAGTATGAAAAACATAGAGAGTTGGTCAACACCGTGATGTCTAAAGTATGAAAACATAGAGAGTTGGTCAACACCGTGATGTCTAGAGTATGAAAAACATAGAGAGTTGGTCAACACCGTGATGTCTAAAGTATGAAAAACATAGAGAGTTGGTCAACACCGTGATGTCTAGAGTATGAAAAACATAGAGAGTTGGTCAACACCGTGATGTCTAAAGTATGAAAAACATAGAGAGTTGGTCAACACCGTGATGTCTAAAGTATGAAAAACATAGAGAGTTGGTCAACACCGTGATGTCTAGAGTATGAAAAACATAGAGAGTTGGTCAACACCGTGATGTCTAAAGTATGAAAAACATAGAGAGTTGGTCAACACCGTGATGTCTAAAGTATGAAAAACATAGAGAGTTGGTCAACACCGTGATGTCTAGAGTATGAAAAACATAGAGAGTTGGTCAACACCGTGATGTCTAAAGTATGAAAAACATAGAGAGTTGGTCAACACCGTGATGTCTAGAGTATGAAAAACATAGAGAGTTGGCCAACACCGTGATGTCTAAAGTATGAAAAACATAGAGAGTTGGTCAACACCGTGATGTCTAAAGTATGAAAAACATAGAGAGTTGGTCAACACCGTGATGTCTAGAGTATGAAAAACATAGAGAGTTGGTCAACACCGTGATGTCTAAAGTATGAAAAACATAGAGAGTTGGTCAACACCGTGATGTCTAAAGTATGAAAACATAGAGAGTTGGTCAACACCGTGATGTCTAGAGTATGAAAAACATAGAGAGTTGGTCAACACCGTGATGTCTAAAGTATGAAAAACATAGAGAGTTGGTCAACACCGTGATGTCTAGAGTATGAAAAACATAGAGAGTTGGTCAACACCGTGATGTCTAGAGTATGAAAAACATAGAGAGTTGGTCAACACCGTGATGTCTAGAGTATGAAAAACATAGAGAGTTGGTCAACACCGTGATGTCTAGAGTATGAAAAACATAGAGAGTTGGTCAACACCGTGATGTCTAAAGTATGAAAACATAGAGAGTTGGTCAACACCGTGATGTCTAAAGTATGAAAAACATAGAGAGTTGGCCAACACCGTGATGTCTAGAGTATGAAAACATAGAGAGTTGGTCAACACCGTGATGTCTAAAGTATGAAAAACATAGAGAGTTGGTCAACACCGTGATGTCTAAAGTATGAAAAACATAGAGAGTTGGTCAACACCGT
This sequence comes from Tachypleus tridentatus, assembly GCF_004210375.1. Taxonomy (NCBI): domain Eukaryota; kingdom Metazoa; phylum Arthropoda; class Merostomata; order Xiphosura; family Limulidae; genus Tachypleus; species Tachypleus tridentatus. Next base: position 17,930,300 of record NW_027467777.1, read on the forward strand.
GATGTCTAAAGTATGAAAAACATAGAGAGTTGGTCAACACCGTGATGTCTAGAGTATGAAAAACACAGAGAGTTGGTCAACACCGTGATGTCATAGAGAGTTAGCCAACAAGTATGAAAACATAGAGAGTTGGTCAACACCGTGATGTCTAAAGTATGAAAAACATAGAGAGTTGGTCAACACCGTGATGTCTAGAGTATGAAAAACATAGAGAGTTGGTCAACACCGTGATGTCTAAAGTATGAAAAACATAGAGAGTTGGTCAACACCGTGATGTCTAGAGTATGAAAAACATAGAGAGTTGGTCAACACCGTGATGTCTAAAGTATGAAAAACATAGAGAGTTGGTCAACACCGTGATGTCTAAAGTATGAAAAACATAGAGAGTTGGTCAACACCGTGATGTCTAGAGTATGAAAAACATAGAGAGTTGGTCAACACCGTGATGTCTAGAGTATGAAAACATAGAGAGTTGGTCAACACAGTGATGTCTAAAGTATGAAAAACATAGAGAGTTGGCCAACACCGTGATGTCTAAAGTATGAAAAACATAGAGAGTTGGTCAACACCGTGATGTCTAAAGTATGAAAAACATAGAGAGTTGGTCAACACCGTGATGTCTAAAGTATGAAAAACATAGAGAGTTGGTCAACACCGTGATGTCTAGAGTATGAAAAACATAGAGAGTTGGTCAACACCGTGATGTCTAGAGTATGAAAAACATAGAGAGTTGGCCAACACCGTGATGTCTAAAGTATGAAAAACATAGAGAGTTGGTCAGCACCGTGATGTCTAAAGTATGAAAAACATAGAGAGTTGGTCAACACCGTGATGTCTAAAGTATGAAAAACATAGAGAGTTGGTCAACACCGTGATGTCTAAAGTATGAAAAACATAGAGAGTTGGTCAACACCGTGATGTCTAAAGTATGAAAAACATAGAGAGTTGGTCAACACCGTGATGTCTAAAGTATGAAAAACATAGAGAGTTGGTCAACACCGTGATGTCTAAAGTATGAAAAACATGGTCAACACCGTGATGAGTATGAAAAACATAGAGAGTTGGCCAACACCGTGATGTCTAAAGTATGAAAAACATAGAGAGTTGGTCAACACCGTGATGTCTAGAGTATGAAAACATAGAGAGTTGGACCGTGATGGTATGAAAAACAGACACCGTGATGTCTAAAGTATGAAAAACATAGAGAGTTGGTCAACACCGTGATGTCTAGAGTATGAAAAACATAGAGAGTTGGTCAACACCGTGATGTCTAGAGTATGAAAAACATAGAGAGTTGGCCAACACCGTGATGTCATAAGAGTATGAAAAACATAAGAAAAAAACATAGAGTTGGTCAACACCGTGATGTCTAAGAGTATGAAAAACATAGAGAGTTGGTTAACACCGTGATGTCTAAAGTATGAAAAACATAGAGAGTTGGTCAACACCGTGATGTCTAAAGTATGAAAAACATAGAGAGTTGGTCAACACCGTGATGTCTAAAGTATGAAAAACATAGAGAGTTGGTCAACACCGTGATGTCTAAAGTATGAAAAACATAGAGAGTTGGTCAACACCGTGATGTCTAAAGTATGAAAAACATAGAGAGTTGGTCAACACCGTGATGTCTAAAGTATGAAAAACATAGAGAGTTGGTCAACACCGTGATGTCTAGAGTATGAAAAACATAGAGAGTTGGTCAACACCGTGATGTCTAGAGTATGAAAAACATAGAGAGTTGGTCAACACCGTGATGTCTAAAGTATGAAAAACATAGAGAGTTGGTCAACACCGTGATGTCTAGAGTATGAAAAACATAGAGAGTTGGTCAACACCGTGATGTCTAGAGTATGAAAAACATAGAGAGTTGGCCAACACCGTGATGTCTAAAGTATGAAAAACATAGAGAGTTGGTCAACACCGTGATGTCTAGAGTATGAAAAACATAGAGAGTTGGTCAACACCGTGATGTCTAAAGTATGAAAAACATAGAGAGTTGGTCAACACCGTGATGTCTAGAGTATGAAAAACATAGAGAGTTGGTCAACACCGTGATGTCTAGAGTATGAAAACATAGAGAGTTGGTCAACACCGTGATGTCTAGAGAGTATGTATGAAAAACATAGAGAGTTGGTCAACACCGTGATGTCTAAAGTATGAAAAACATAGAGAGTTGGTCAACACCGTGATGTCTAAAGTATGAAAAACATAGAGAGTTGGTCAACACCGTGATGTCTAAAGTATGAAAAACATAGAGAGTTGGTCAACACCGTGATGTCTAGAGTATGAAAAACATAGAGAGTTGGTCAACACCGTGATGTCTAAAGTATGAAAAACATAGAGAGTTGGTCAACACCGTGATGTCTAAAGTATGAAAAACATAGAGAGTTGGCCAACACCGTGATGTCTAAAGTATGAAAAACATAGAGAGTTGGTCAACACCGTGATGTCTAAAGTATGAAAAACATAGAGAGTTGGTCAACACCGTGATGTCTAGAGTATGAAAAACATAGAGAGTTGGTCAACACCGTGATGTCTAAAGTATGAAAAACATAGAGAGTTGGTCAACACCGTGATGTCTAAAGTATGAAAAACATAGAGAGTTGGCCAACACCGTGATGTCTAAAGTATGAAAAACATAGAGAGTTGGTCAACACCGTGATGTCTAAAGTATGAAAAACATAGAGAGTTGGTCAACACCGTGATGTCTAGAGTATGAAAAACATAGAGAGTTGGTCAACACCGTGATGTCTAAAGTATGAAAAACATAGAGAGTTGGCCAACACCGTGATGTCTAAAGTATGAAAAACATAGAGAGTTGGTCAACACCGTGATGTCTAAAGTATGAAAAACATAGAGAGTTGGTCAACACCGTGATGTCTAAAGTATGAAAAACATAGAGAGTTGGTCAACACCGTGATGTCCCTAGTATGAAAAACATAGAGTTGGTCAACACCGTGATGTCTAGAGTATGAAAAACATAGAGAGTTGGTCAACACCGTGATGTCTAAAGTATGAAAAACATAGAGAGTTGGTCAACACCGTGATGTCTAAAGTATGAAAAACATAGAGAGTTGGTCAACACCGTGATGTCTAAAGTATGAAAAACATAGAGAGTTGGTCAACACCGTGATGTCTAGAGTATGAAAAACATAGAGAGTTGGTCAACACCGTGATGTCTAAAGTATGAAAAACATAGAGAGTTGGTCAACACCGTGATGTCTAGAGTATGAAAAACATAGAGAGTTGGTCAACACCGTGATGTCTAAGAGTATGAAAAACATAGAGAGTTGGTCAACACCGTGATGTCTAAAGTATGAAAAACATAGAGAGTTGGCCAACACCGTGATGTCTAAAGTATGAAAAACATAGAGAGTTGGTCAACACCGTGATGTCTAAAGTATGAAAAACATAGAGAGTTGGCCAACACCGTGATGTCTAGAGTATGAAAAACATAGAGAGTTGGTCAACACCGTGATGTCTAAAGTATGAAAAACATAGAGAGTTGGTCAACACCGTGATGTCTAGAGTATGAAAAACATAGAGAGTTGGCCAACACCGTGATGTCTAAAGTATGAAAAACATAGAGAGTTGGCCAACACCGTGATGTCTAAAGTATGAAAAACATAGAGAGTTGGTCAACACCGTGATGTCTAGAGTATGAAAAACATAGAGAGTTGGTCAACACCGTGATGTCTAGAGTATGAAAACATAGAGAGTTGGTCAACACCGTGATGTCTAAAGTATGAAAAACATAGAGTTGGTCAACAACACCGTGATGTCTAAAGTATGAAAAACATAGAGAGTTGGTCAACACCGTGATGTCTAAAGTATGAAAAAAAACATAGAGAGTTGGTCAACACCGTGATGTCTAAAGTATGAAAAACATAGAGAGTTGGTCAACACCGTGATGTCTAGAGTATGAAAAAACATAGAGAGTTGGTCAACACCGTGATGTCTAAAGTATGAAAAACATAGAAAGTTGGTCAACACCGTGATGTCTAGAGTATGAAAAACATACAGAGTTGGTCAACACCGTGATGTCTAGAGTATGAAAAACATAGAGAGTTGGTCAACACCGTGATGTCTAAAGTATGAAAACATAGAGAGTTGGTCAACACCGTGATGTCTAAAGTATGAAAAACATAGAGAGTTGGTCAACACCGTGATGTCTAGAGTATGAAAAACATAGAGAGTTGGTCAACACCGTGATGTCTAAAGTATGAAAAACATAGAGAGTTGGTCAACACCGTGATGTCTAGAGTATGAAAAACATAGAGAGTTGGTCAACACCGTGATGTCTAAAGTATGAAAAACATAGAGAGTTGGCCAACACCGTGATGTCTAAAGTATGAAAAACATAGAGAGTTGGTCAACACCGTGATGTCTAGAGTATGAAAAACATAGAGAGTTGGCCAACACCGTGATGTCTAAAGTATGAAAAACATAGAGAGTTGGTCAACACCGTGATGTCTAGAGTATGAAAAACATAGAGAGTTGGTCAACACCGTGATGTCTAAAGTATGAAAAACATAGAGAGTTGGTCAACACCGTGATGTCTAGAGTATGAAAAACATAGAGAGTTGGTCAACACCGTGATGTCTAAAGTATGAAAAACATAGAGAGTTGGTCAACACCGTGATGTCTAAAGTATGAAAAACATAGAGAGTTGGCCAACACCGTGATGTCTAAAGTATGAAAAACATAGAGAGTTGGTCAACACCGTGATGTCTAGAGTATGAAAAAAACATAGAGAGTTGGTCAACACCGTGATGTCTAGAGTATGAAAAAACATAGAGAGTTGGTCAACACCGTGATGTCTAAAGTATGAAAAACATAGAGAGTTGGTCAACACCGTGATGTCTAAAGTATGAAAAACATAGAGAGTTGGTCAACACCGTGATGTCTAAAGTATGAAAAACATAGAGTTGGTCAACACCGTGATGTCTAGAGTATGAAAAACATAGAGAGTTGGTCAACACCGTGATGTCTAAAGTATGAAAAACATAGAGAGTTGGTCAACACCGTGATGTCTAAAGTATGAAAAACATAGAGAGTTGGTCAACACCGTGATGTCTAGAGTATGAAAAACATAGAGAGTTGGTCAACACCGTGATGTCTAAAGTATGAAAAACATAGAGAGTTGGTCAACACCGTGATGTCTAAAGTATGAAAAACATAGAGAGTTGGTCAACACCGTGATGTCTAGAGTATGAAAAACATAGAGAGTTGGTCAACACCGTGATGTCTAAAGTATGAAAAACATAGAGAGTTGGCCAACACCGTGATGTCTAAAGTATGAAAAACATAGAGAGTTGGTCAACACCGTGATGTCTAAAGTATGAAAAACATAGAGAGTTGGCCAACACCGTGATGTCTAAAGTATGAAAAACATAGAGAGTTGGTCAACACCGTGATGTCTAGAGTATGAAAAACATACAGAGTTGGTTAACACCGTGATGTCTAGAGTATGAAAAAACATAGAGAGTTGGTCAACACCGTGATGTCTAAAGTATGAAAAACATAGAGAGTTGGTCCAACACCGTGATGTCTAGAGTATGAAAACATAGAGAGTTGGTCAACACCGTGATGTCTAAAGTATGAAAAACATAGAGAGTTGGTCAACACCGTGATGTCTAGAGTATGAAAAACATAGAGAGTTGGTCAACACCGTGATGTCTAAGTATGAAAAAACATAGAGAGTTGGTCAACACCGTGATGTCTAGAGTATGAAAAACATAGAGAGTTGGTCAACACCGTGATGTCTAAAGTATGAAAAACATAGAGAGTTGGCCAACACCGTGATGTCTAGAGTATGAAAAACATAGAGAGTTGGTCAACACCGTGATGTCTAGAGTATGAAAACATATAGAAAAACATAGAGAGTTGGCCAACACCGTGATGTCTAAAGTATGAAAAACATAGAGAGTTGGTGAACACCGTGATGTCTAGAGTATGAAAAACATAGAAAGTTGGTTAACACCGTGATGTGTAGAGTATGAAAAACATAGAGAGTTGGTCAACACCGTGATGTCTAAAGTATGAAAAAACATAGAGAGTTGGCCAACACCGTGATGTCTAAAGTATGAAAAAAACATAGAGAGTTGGTCAACACCGTGATGTCTAAAGTATGAAAAACATAGAGAGTTGGCCAACACCGTGATGTCTAGAGTATGAAAAAACATAGAGAGTTGGTCAACACCGTGATGTCTAAAGTATGAAAAACATAGAGAGTTGGTCAACACCGTGATGTCTAGAGTATGAAAAACATAGAGAGTTGGCCAACACCGTGATGTCTAGAGTATGAAAAAACTTAGAGAGTTGGCCAACACCGTGATGTCTAAAGTATGAAAAACATAGAGAGTTGGTTAACACCGTGATGTAAAGTATGAAAATGTCATAGAGAGTTGGTCAACACCGTGATGTCTAGAGAAAAACATAGAGAGTTGGTCAACACCGTGATGTCTAGAGTATGAAAAACATAGAGAGTTGGTCAACACCGTGATGTCTAGAGTATGAAAAACATAGAGAGTTGGTCAACACCGTGATGTCTAGAGTATGAAAAACATAGAGAGTTGGTCAACACCGTGATGTCTAGAGTATGAAAAACATAGAGAGTTGGCCAACACCGTGATGTCTAAAGTATGAAAAACATAGAGAGTTGGTCAACACCGTGATGTCTAGAGTATGAAAAAACATAGAGAGTTGGCCAACACCGTGATGTCTAGAGTATGAAAAACATAGAGAGTTGGTCAACACCGTGATGTCTAGAGTATGAAAAACATAGAGAGTTGGCCAACACCGTGATGTCTAAAGTATGAAAAACATAGAGTTGGCCAACACCGTGATGTCTAAAGTATGAAAAACATAGAGAGTTGGTCAACACCGTGATGTCTAAAGTATGAAAAACATACAGAGTTGGTTAACACCGTGATGTCTAGAGTATGAAAAAACATAGAGAGTTGGTCAACACCGTGATGTCTAAAGTATGAAAAACATAGAGAGTTGGTCAACACCGTGATGTCTAGAGTATGAAAAAACATAGAGAGTTGGTCAACACCGTGATGTCTAAAGTATGAAAAACATAGAGAGTTGGCCAACACCGTGATGTCTAAAGTATGAAAAACATAGAGAGTTGGTCAACACCGTGATGTCTAGAGTATGAAAAACATAGAGAGTTGGTCAA
>NW_027467777.1:17937985-18093931 GCF_004210375.1 Tachypleus tridentatus
TTAATTTAACAGGTACCCGGGAATGGTACAATGACACTAAATATAGTGGTGTTTTGTGTTTTATTTCGAATCTTCAAGGTATGACGTTACTTATAATGTAATAATTTCTAAAGTTATAAACAACTCACTAGTTAGACTTATAAACTGCGAACCTTAGTGTTCATTAAATACCAAAGAGAAACAGAAAGACTTGTCATATGTATATATCATTAAGGAATCGTTATATTGTTGTAATCTATATTTTAATGTAGTAATGTGTTTGTTAGAGGGAGCTGTGATTCCTAATGATGACGTAAAGATCATAAAGGCCTACTAGTGTCAAGGAGATGTGACGACAAATTTTCTAGTTCGAGGGCAGATTACAAACACGAGATGGTTACGAATATTGTAGTTTCTTTGGGGATAGTAGAGTCGTTTCTAGCCTGTAGAGTGAATTAGTGTTTTCCAGCTGTGAAATTTACTAGTTTAATTTTTACATAAGTATAACGCAGTTAGCATGATTTATAATCGTGGACTATAACGGTGCAGAGTAAAAACAGTTTGTTAAGAAATAAATAAACTTATTTGTTATCATTTACTGTATTTAACTTGGGATTATGTTCAGGAATAATTTAAAAGAACTTGCCGATAAAGTAACAACGTTACAACAATATGTCTAAAACATCCAATCAGATAAACATTAATACCATGTTAAAGGTACAATTAATCAGAAAATCATAATAGATATTTAAAACAAAGTCACATTAAAATATAGTTAATAAGGAACCTGCAAATGTTAAGAATTAGCTACACAATCAGTGAGACTTTGAGAGTTTAGTAGTTTTAGACCAAACTGTTTCAGGTCAATATTTTATCATAGCCTTTATGCTGGTATAATAATATTTTATAATGACCAGTTACGGCAAACAGGTGTCTTTAAATAATTTGCGAGATGACTTCACCTTATGAAGAGTTCTGTTATTTGGCCGAGCATGCAGCAGCGCCATCTGTTCTTAAATGACAAATATAATTTTAACGTATATTCCACTTTAGATAATAATTTGATGTTGCAAGACTTTTATTTCTCTCTCTACAACAGATGAATACGATTGCATAATTATATTAAGGTACAGTTTGTTTGTTGTTTTATCCCATACGAGGCTTAGTGATTAGAGTGCCCGGATTATGAATCCGGGGGTTTATGGATTTGCGTCTCATTACATCAAAATATTACCCGAAGTTAGCTATCAGTAAGCTATTGATGCTTAAATCTCATTATTCGGTCAAAGAGTTAGCGGAAGGTGCTACTGAATAGTTACCTTCCCTTTAGTCTATCAGTTCGAACTTAAAGACAACTATGACCATACTCTTCCTGCTGTTGTGTACGAAAATTCTGAAAACAAACATAAGCTTGGGGAAAAACGAAACCGTTGGTGACAGTAAGCATAATGTAAAAAAAACCGGGTTTCAGTACCTGTGATGGGCACAACATGTACAGCCCATTGTATAACCTTATGCTTGACAACAACAACAAAATCGGATAGTGAACACGTTTTATGGAAACAAGTGGTATTTCTTAACGGTTAAAAGCACAGCATTATAATTAAAATGCTAATTTTATTAAATACGTTGTGTACTTTAGGGCAATGTAGCTTATCTTACGAGAAAGTTTTGTTCTAAATTATTTTTTTTCTTACAAAAAAGTCACATTGGGCTATCTGCTCAGCCCACCGAGCGGAATCGAACCGCTGATTTTAGCGTTGTAAATCCGAAGACTTACCGAAGCAGAGTACAGTTAAACATTCTTTCTTATCGAATATAAACACAAGATGAAATGTGTCCAGAAACACTTATAGTTTGTATTGTGTTTACGCATGTAACTACTCAATGGATCATCTGCGTTGTGATAAATGTTGGTATCGAACCTCAAATTTTATTGTTACTAGCATTCGAGCTGTAATTACAGTTGAATAGTAAAAAGACCAGAAATAAGCACTAACAATGGTGAATTTAAGCCCATCGAACTTAACATAAAAAAACCACTCAAGTTCATTCATTATTTTATATTTTCAATCTTAAAGAAGCACTGGCCAAACGACCAGGTCAAGGACCCCGTATTATTGTCCAGCTATTCATGATTTAATACTGATGACCACCGGAAAGGAAACGAATTAGCTTCGTCCGCCACTTACTTTGTTACACATTTGACCGGAAGGTGGGATGGTGTCACGGTTATAAAGTTGATTGACCTGTGCCACTAAGAGGCCATCATCAGAATAATGTTTTTATCATAGTAAATCAGCCAGAAGAGATTTATATATATAGTTGTTATCGCTGACGAGGCGTGTAGCCATTATCTAACTAACGAGTTGCGTGGGTAACAAACCATTGCAACGGCATGCAACATTTATGCTTCCTACTTGCGACACAACGACAAAATTACACCTATTTTCGCTCCGTTTACTATCAGACCTAAATTACCACTTTAATTAACCCATAATGTGGCAACTTATATTTATATATAACATTTATATGCGGTGAAATTTCGTTTTTAAAGTTTATGTTTTTTGTTTGCTTTTTTCAACTGTTCAACTTCGTTTCCTCTCGTGTTTCTAAAATGGCTCTTTTCAAATAATACAATTCGTATGACGTAATTATTATAGTGTACGTGCGGATGTGAAAACACGTAGCGTTTTTCTGCACTTCCTTACCATATATAGAGAAAATTAACGATATAACCGCTACTGTTTTAGGCTTAATCGTTTAAATGAGTCTGGTGAAAAAAATATTATTAAAAAAACAACAAGCAGTAATTTCCATCTTACTTCACACGACGGTACAAACGAATAACATGAATAAAAACCAAAATATCGTAACATATTTGGAACGTTTTATTTTTGACCTATGATTAATAAAAAATTAATCCGGATATCTGTACAATTCGCAATCTTTCATTATGAGATAAAAATAACACGTTATGTCCACAGATAAATTTGGAAATTGCGATGACTGTTTAGTGATTAGGCCTAGCCAATGTGTGAACCATCTCACTGTTTAGTAAAATATATTTTAGAAGCCTTGTTTTAGAATTTTCGCGAACATCTACACAATAACTATCTACTCTCGCTCTCAATAAATTTGACCTGAAAAACTAGAAACAACGAGACCAAAGTACTTACAACCTACTCTGGTATTCTCCAATCGAATTATGTGTTTTAACCATCACTCTTATAACACAGCCATGGCACCAAAGTGTGTAATGCATTTCTTCGACTACAGCGCGCGAGCCATGACCATTCACATCCCTGACACACTAATCAGTAGGCACACCTGACCCACCTATTTTACAAAACGTTTAACTCTCTTAAAGTTCGTCTAAGCCCATGTTTCTTGTTAAACTTGTTCGTAGTGGTTGCTTCCAAGTCTTGTAAAACGCAAGTTATATCCATGTATGTTCTCTTGAGTTGTTTGTTGAGTTACACACAAAATAAAAGTCACATCTATGTATTGGTGTTGATTGTTGAGTGAGATACAATATACGAGTCACATCTATGTACTCTTGTGTTGATTGTTGAGTGATATACAATATACAAGTCACATTTATGTACTCTAGTGTTGATTGTTGAGTGAGATACAATATACAAGTCACATCTATGTACTCTAGTGTTGATTGTTGAGTGATATACAATATACAAGTCACATATATATATATATATATATATACTGGTGCTGAATGTTGAGTGATACACAATATACAAGTCACATCCATGTATTGGTGTTGTTTATTGAGTGATACTCAATATACAAGTCACATCTATGTACTCTAGTGTTAGAATGTTGAGTGATACACAATATATGTCACATCTATATACTCCAGTGTTGGATTGTTGACTGATATACAATATGTAAGTCACATATATATATACTGGTGCTGAATGTTGAGTGATACACAATATACAAGTCACATCTGTACTCTAGTGTTAATTGTTGAGTGATACACAATATACAAGTCACACCACTGTACTCTAGTGTTAATTGTTGAGTGATACACAATATACAAGTCACATCTATGTATTGGTGTTGGATTGTTGGGCAATACACAATATACAAGTCACATCTGTACTCTAGTGTTAGAATGTTGAGTCATACACAATATACAAGTGACATGTATGTACTCTTGTGTTGGATTGTTGAGAAATACACAATATGTAAGTCACATCTATGTAATAGGCACAAAAAATGTGAAAAAACAAAAACATTACTACAATAAATGTTTTTGTTTCACTTTATTCTTAACACAACAGTGTTGCAGGTCTGTGATTTTTTAACTAACACAACAGTGTTGCAGGTCTGTGATTTCTTAACTAACACAACAGTGTTGCAGGTCTGTGATTTTTAACTAACACAACAGTGTTGCAGGTCTGTGATTTTTTAACTAACACAACAGTGTTGCAGGTCTGATTTTTTAACTAACACAACAGTGTTGCAGGTCTGTGATTTCTTAACTAACACAACAGTGTTGCAGGTCTGTGATTTCTAACACTGAGACTTTTTTCAAGCTCATTTTACATGACTTGTGAAAGGAAGTCTCTGTTTGTACGAAGAAAACCTTGTAAACAGTGAAACGCAGAGGGTGAAACTGGATAGTTCGATTTACAATATATTCTATGAACTGTGAGTTCACTCATTCTTTAATTTAGTTATATCCATACATGTCATATGGAAACCACAAACTTTACATATCAAATACCAAAGCAACATTAGCTGTGTCTGTAATTTTGTGAAACATACTATTGCTGTGAACAGTCACTACATATACACTGTATAGGTAATGTGAAGAAAAAGTGTCATTGGCTACTGTCCAGTTCTTAACATTATATAGCAACAGCAGGTATAATAAATAAGCTTAGTTATTAAGTTTATGATCACAATTTTGTTGTTCTTGGATCAAAACAGGTCATCCAAACACAGTTTACGTACAAAAACACTTTAATTGTTCATTTTTGTGTTTATAACTATTTACACTTATGTAATTTTAAATCAAATATCTTTTTTTCTACAATAAAACATCAGATATAAAATTGAAGTCAAAAATTTCACAAAATAATTAAAACAGTTTTAAGAGGAAGAATGGTGGGTCAATTTCTCCTTTTACTTTCAAACATTCATGACGAGCAGAATACTTCAGTAATACTTAATATTTCTGACTGCCAGACATTTTCCTAAACAATTTTAGTATTTCTGAGTACCAGGAATTTTCCTAAACAATTTCTGTCACAACAGTTAGTCAAGTACGATGACTACCAGAATATCAAATCACACTCAATATGGTTATAATATTTAAAATAAGGTATTACGGCACATTTATCCCTGATTTTCAGGCTTAGGAAAAGTAGATTACTCTTAAACATTAGAGCCTTACCAGAATATAAACATTACCAACTGAAATTAATAATAAATATACAATGTCCTGTGTAAGTACCCACAACCACATTATTAATAGATATAAACGGAGTTGCAACAAGCTTACACAGGTGTCATTAAAAAGTATTTCAAAACTGAAAACTACGTTCCCTTGGATTACATTATCATTTCTAAAATGAGCTACAACAACAAATTCGTATCTAAAAGAAACAAAATTCTTTGACAACAGAACATAATACAAGTAAGGCTTCAATGTTTCACAATCACATGAGCTCCTTACAAAATATATATATGTCCTGGACTTCCCAATTCCATAAAACAGATGTACATTTCAAGGTAACATCAGACTCAATAAGCAAGTGGTTTGCACTGAACACTCTAGATAAACATTACACACTTATACCTATAAGCTATTCATACTTGAAACATTTAAAATGTGCATCATCTGTGAAACATACTTTTAAAAATCTACTTTTAACACTGTACAAAAAACATATTGTTACCCACCAAACCTGCACTTCAGGCAGTGTTACTTCTGTTCATCAGAACCCAAAATGTTGATTTTCTATTTTTATATTACTTGAAGTGACAATTGACAGTTGGTTTTATTAGAGCTAATAATGTAACAATTAAAAGTTGGTTTTATGAGAACTAAGAACGTGGATATTAAAAGTTGGTTTTATGATAACTCATAATGTGGTTATTGACAGTTGGTTTTATGAGAACTAATAATGTGGTTATTGACAGTTGGTTTTATGAGAACTAAGAACGTGGATATTAACAGTTGGTTTTATGAGAACTAAGAACGTGGATATTAACAGTTGGTTTTATGAGAACTAAGAACGTGGATATTAACAGTTGGTTTTATGAGAACTAAGAATGTGGATATTAACAGTTGGTTTTATGAGAACTAAGAACGTGGATATTAACAGTTGGTTTTATGATAACTAAGAACGTGGATATTAAAAGTTGGTTTTATGAGAACTAAGAACGTGGATATTAAAAGTTGGTTTTATGAGAACTAAGAACGTGGATATTAAAAGTTGGTTTTATGAGAACTAAGAACTAGCTCATATTGAAGGTGTTACAATTCTTAGAAATAAAACAAGTCACACGTAGTATCACACAGAAATGAATATGGTCTTAGTACAAATAAATCAAAATGTACACCACAAACATCGGTGTACTAAAACGAATTTAACAGAACCAATGCAGTTGATTCAAACTGTCTTTCAATATACATTCAGAAAAATTAAACTTTTATAAACAAAACTGTACCTGTGCAAATAACAAATGCACTGGTAGGTATTATTAAGTCAGCAACTGAAACTGTAATAACCAAAGATTTACAATCAAAATATTAAACCGTAGATACATTAAGAAGTTGTGCTACATCAACCAAGTTCTTAGTTGGAAAATTTCAAACCTAATACAAAAAACTGATAAATAATGTTATCAAACAGGTACATTTATGTATCTTGCCAGTAACAGAAACTGTCACAGAAATACAGAGTATTTTTATTTCTAGCACATTTCACATTGTTCTTTGCCAACTGTTTTACCACAAAATAAAAACAATGTTTATACATCATAAATGTGAGCTACACTATAAACCATAATAAATGATTTTAAGTCTGAAATTTTGTCCTACTTCTCTTAAGTAGAAAGTTGGACACGTACTTCACCTGGTGGCACAAAAGGAGACAAATGTACGAGTTTAATACATATTAATTTGTTAAATTTATACTAATTATGAGAATGATTCTTATCTAATAGTTTTTTGTGTTCTTTTTTGTAAATTGCTGCTATAGAAACATTGCTGTTTAGCAAGTAAACAGACCTCAAAATTCTCATGGGCACACTTATGTCAAATATTTAATAGTACAATGACAGGTTTACTCTACTGATTTAACACTGTCAAATTTGAATACATTATTTCTTACAAACTTCAGCTGGTTGTAAACTGTACTTGTCCCAAGACACATCATTTGTGTTATTATTATGAGTATTATGAAAGTATGGTACAAATACAGCTATCCTTTCATCCTAGATTTTTGTAAAATAGGATAATTTTTATGTTTTCTGCTCATGTGTGTTTGTGTGTGTGTGTGTGTTTCTAATCTGTTAAACTGACCATGCAAATGAAAGGAAATCTATGTAACTATTTTCTCAAACAAATTTAACTTTCTTTCTAAACAATCTATTCTCAAGTTTGCTAAAAATAACAATCAAGGTTATTACCAATTACCCTTCACTGGGCTGTAGACACGACCCAAGGTTCAATACGTCCATTGGAAACTGTCATGAAACTGACATCCAAGAACCTTGACTGGTCAGTCTTGAAGACACCAACATTTTAAAACCTCAAGTAAGGTATGATAACAGACACAGTCGGAACTACTGATGACTAAAACAAAGTCTCTAACCTCCAGTTAAAGTGTGCTTACACAAAACTTCATCTCTGTTACAGAAAACCAACCATGATGATTAACTAGCTAAATTACTTTTAGAATGTGTCAACAGAAAACTGAAAACATGCACTTTTTTCTTCTATTTGATATTTTTACATTTCAATCAAACATATTTTTCCACTTGTTTTTTTCTTGGTATGGAGAAAGGGCTTCATTGTCTAAGACTGCCAGTTCTCACCTTCATAAAGGTAAACATTAGCAATAATTATTTACAGCAATAAATCGCTACTGATACAAAGGTTTAGATTTCAGACCCAAGTATAATTGAAAGATTTTTTAATGCATGAGTAAATTCTAACCAACATCTTTTTCTCAGTAAATATTTAATTAAAAATAAAAGACAAATATTCCATGCTGATGTACCATCAAAGAAAATACAAAACAAATTTGTAAAAACGTACTAATTCAAATAGCCTTCAATCACATTTGTAATCCAACCATTTACTAATAAATAAACAGCTCCATCTAGTATTAAAAATAATTAAATGGTACAGAATATAGTGATATGTCTAGTAGATGACTCCGAACCACATAAAACCTCCAGATTCACCTCTAACACCAGACTACAGTAACCTTCAGACAACTCTACATTTGAAAAGTTCTGTTACAAGCAATTTGAGTCCAAATTTAGTTTATTTCAGCTGTTTTCATTCCTTTACCTTTTGGAAATTGTTTGTTCTACAACATTCATTATAAATGATTACTTCATGTAGTTGACACAAAGTTAACTCAGTCATTAGCTGTACAGGTTTCTTACAGTTAAATACTAAGTTTTCAGTTCTCCTAACTATATTCACAAAACTTCCCAGCAGATTTTCACACATCTCTCACTTTCCAGCTAAGTTTGCGCACACACTGTTTATTATTTATAACTACTTCACAGCTGATACTCAGCCTTGTGAAACACACTGTTCATTATTCTGAACCACTTCTCAGCTGATACTCAGCCTTGTGAAACACACTATTCATTATTCTGAACCACTTCTCAGCTGATACTCAGCCTCGTGAAACACACTATTCATTATTCTGAACCACTTCACAACTGATACTCAGCCTCGTGAAACACACAATTCATTATTCTGAACCACTTCTCAGCTGATACTCAGCCTTGTGGAACACACTGTTCATTATTCTGAACCACTTCTCAGCTGATACTCAGCCTCGTGAAACACACTGTTCATTATTCTGAACCACTTCTCAGCTGATACTCAGCCTCGTGAAACACACTATTCATTATTCTGAACCACTTCTCAGCTGATACTCAGCCTTGTGGAACACACTATTCATTATTCTGAACCACTTCTCAGCTGATACTCAGCCTTGTGGAACACACTGTTCATTATTCTGAACTACTTCACAACTGATACTCAGCCTCGTGAAACACACTATTCATTATTCTGAACCACTTCTCAGCTGATACTCAGCCTTGTGAAACACACTGTTCATTATTCTGAACCACTTCACAGCTGATACTCAGCATCGTGAAACACACTATTCATTATTCTGAGCTACTTCACAACTGATACTCAGCCTCGTGGAACACACTGTTCATTATTCTGAACTACTTCACAACTGATACTCAGCCTTGTGGAACACACTGTTCATTATTCTGAACTACTTCACAACTGATACTCAGCCTTGTGGAACACACTGTTCATT
Organism: Tachypleus tridentatus; assembly: GCF_004210375.1. Classification (NCBI taxonomy): domain Eukaryota; kingdom Metazoa; phylum Arthropoda; class Merostomata; order Xiphosura; family Limulidae; genus Tachypleus; species Tachypleus tridentatus. Next base: position 17,947,519 of record NW_027467777.1, read on the forward strand.
ATTCTGAACTACTTCACAGCTGATACTCAGCCTCGTGAAACACACTATTCATTATTCTGAACTACTTCACAGCTGATACTCAGCCTTGTGGAACACACTGTTCATTATTCTGAACTACCTCACAACTGATACTCAACCTTGTGATGAAACACACTGTTCATTATTCTGAACCACTTCTCAGCTGATACTCAGCCTTGTGAAACACACTGTTCATTATTCTGAACTACTTCACAACTGATACTCAGCCTCGTGAAACACTATTCATTATTCTGAACCACTTCTCAGCTGATATTCAGCCTCGTGAAACACACTGTTCATTATTCTGAACTACTTTTCAGCTGATACTCAGCCTCGTGAAACACACTATCCATTATTCTGAACTACTTCTCAGCTGACTTTGTTGTCCACATCAAATAATTTCATAGATAAGTTTCAATTCTTCAAGAAATAAATCAATTTTTCACAACATTATGTTACCTATTTCTTCTCATACAAGACAGTACTAGCAGTGAGGGTTTCCAGCTTATGATACAATTGGCTCTAATATTTGTAGGTAAGAACATGATGACAATATATTTAATTAGATGTTACCACATTTTTGATCTAAGTAAGCAGACTGCTTTGATCAGACGTTAGAACACAACATGACTAACACTAACATTTTTGTTTTCAAAGGTTTAAAATAATGGGAATACAAATTAAACTGAAAAAAACAAGTAATGGAAGAAGCATGACAACAACACCCAGAGCCTCCAAGTTTCCACAACCATTCTGTTTATATGCTTACTAAAAATAATTAATTTTGTCAACTTTCCTCTAAACACAGTACACACTTAAAATGTCTAGGTTTAATAATAACCCAATATCTGGTAGTCCTAACATTTCACACTTAAAATGTCTAGGTTTAATAATAACCCAATATCTGGTAGTCCTAACATTTCACACTTAAGATGTCTAGGTTTAATAATAACCCAATATCTGGTAATCCTAACATTTCACATATGAAATATCTAGGTTTAATAACAATAACCCAATATTTGGTAAGCCTAACCCCTATTCTAAAGGTATGTAAACTCATTGTTGTAACAGAGTTTTTTTTCTAGCATATTTTGATTATTAGAATTTTGACTTTGGTATTTACCTTAACAATCATATTACGGTTTTCAAAGTGTGGCCTCTTTTCAGGTTTCACTTTATTACAATTCAACTAAATAATTATAAGGTTATTTTCCTCTTTACTCTTAAAAAACAACCAGCATGTAACAGTTTTCACTGCTACTTTAAACCTTTGTAAACAGTTCACGTCATTAACTACCACCTTATCCTGAGACACGACCCTAGAACTACTGACCAAATATTTACTGATATAATCTTCCTACGCAAATCAAATTAGATCACCTTTTAGACACTGGAAGTATTTACCTCATACGTAACATAATAATTGTCATTCTTAAATAATATTAGAAAGTACAACACAAATAAAACTGTTTATAGTTTACTTCTCACTGCCACGCTGACAGTAAATATATCTTTTATGTGCATGTAAATAATGTTTTCAGTCTTGATTTCTTCTGTTCCAAAACTCTCCTAAACTTTTATGTCTCACACTGGGAGGACTTGTTTATTTTAATGTATTGCAGAGAGACTGAAGAAGTCATGTACGTGTACTTGTACGTACAAAGCACAATAAATCACCATCCTTTCTTCCAGGAATTTATAATTTTTGACACAATATTATTAGCATGGATCACGATTATTAGGTCCAATCTTGAAGTTTGTTATGCTAGAGTTATCCTGATGTCAGTTAACCAGCTCCACGGATACAAAGTGCTTCAGACGCTTCCAGGTATTGTCCATAAAGTTCAACGTCGTTGTGGCCAGCACCTTCCACCCACAGTGGCTCCACTGCTCGAGGACATCTCTCATAAATAGCAAGACCGTGAGAAAATTCTATAACCTCGTCCTCAGTTCCGTGGATCACCAGCACAGGTGAAGACACTTTATGAATCTTATCAATGCTGGAGAGTCAGAATAAAAACACAATAATAATGTTTATTTTGTTCAGTAGGTACACATAAAATTATAAAAAAAAGTTATTTAACCAATGATGAATTTAGAGATACAAACAGCAGACTGAGAAATCAGCCCTGTTTGTTGACCTGAAGATGACCTAAGAAGGTCGAAACATTATTTTGTACTTGAACTAAAATTTTAATACCCATACCAGTCATCTCAAGAATTGTTTCTATTTGAATTTCCCACAAAGCCATCTTGAGAATACACACGACTTATTTGTCTATCTAAACAGTCTCTTAACCATTAAATAAATTAATTAAAAAATCTTAAAGCCAGTTCATATCATTTATATAGTTATCAAGCTTTCTCTTAAACTCACTTAAAGTTGCTGCTTCTACAACATCCAAAGGCCAACCACACTGTCAAAAGAAATGAAACTGTCTCAGCTGAAGATGACAGCTACCCAGCCAAAATTATATTTATGTTCCCCTAGTCCTGCTGTTATCACTGTTAAATATGAAATATGTTAAAGCATCAAAACTATCAACTCTCTGTAAAAACACTTCAGTCAAATCCCCTCCAACTCTTTTTTCTTTCAAATAAACTAATTTTAAATATCTTAACCTATCCTCATATGACAACACCTTCATTTCAGGAACCATTCTAGTCATCTTTCTCTGAATCCTTTCCAACAATTCAATGTCTTTCCTATGGTAAGGAATCCAAAACTGAACAGAATATTCTAAAAGTGATCTAACCAGCAACCTATACAATGAAATTATAACTTCTTTTTTCTAGACTTGTATTCAATATTTCTGTAGATACAATCATAGCTGCCCTACGCTAACAAGCAAACAGATCTGTTTCTTCATGACATTGTTACGGTTATTCCTTCCAAATTATATTAAGTTACCAATATCCTACACTGAAAATGTATTTCTGAATGATAAATACCTCCTGCCACAAAATAGCTTTTGTCAATTACTACTACTCTCTATCAGTACAAACGTTTTCAATACTCAGCGTTTCATCTACAACTTCTGCACATCTCCATACAAAAGATCAAACAGCATCTCTCTGCCAATAGGAGCAGGACACAACTCCTATCAGAAACACATTTTTAGTGTTGGAAAATGCTAACTTCCAATTCAATCTCTTATCACATCTTGGAAATAGTTAGAATTCACACTGAACTGGTGGAGAGCCAATGGAAAGAACAAGTTCCTTTTGAAAAGTGTTCAAAGAGAAAACATCACATTTCAGGAGGAGATCGAACCACATCTAAGCCAAGTGTACTCTTCACTCTTTTATCACTGTGTAGCAAAGATAAAAGGCAGAAAAACATCCCAAGTTATGTGCAACTGATTAATGGGACTCCTGAGTGTCAAATGGCTGGAGTGCAACATACTGTTGTAGTAGTTTGACCTTATCCAGCACCAGGTGGTCTCTGGAATAATGCATCAAATCCATAGCAAACAGAAGATCACCTACGTCTCCATCCAGAAACACAAACTGGTAGATAAGACAAACTTCCATACCAAAATCTGTCTCCACTTGCACATATTTCTAACACCAGATGTACTGGGAACCAACATTCAGTGGATGGTAGGAAGGTGGAAAGCCCTAGTAGGATGACATCTTCAGTTCAAAACATGGTGTCAAGAGGTACAACACCTCCATTCTATAGTAGGAAGGTATGCACAAGTGGGAAAATGTGTTCAATCTAGCTACAACCAATACCAGATCTGTTAGGAACTAATATCCAGCAGATGTTAAGAAAATCAACCACAAAGCTGGGGTGCATCTCTAGACCAAAACCAGGTGGCAGTGGGCAAGTGTTATCCAGTCTATGGTAGGAAGAGGAATACTGGCTAGCATATGTATGAGGACTTACTTGGCTGGACTGTTTCCAACTGACATCAAAATCATTGGGAATGAACATCCACAGCATGATAGGTAGAACGAATGTCTCAGGAGGAAGAGAAAACCACCATCATGGAGATGTGTATTTATATCTGTGGCATGGCAGAGTGCTTCAACCAAAACCTGATGATATCTGGAATTATACATCAGGTCCACAGCACGAAAGCTAATACGATTCTAATTATGAACAGGTCTCCTCCAACCAACACCAGACCCATTTCGGAATATACTTCTGGAGAATGAAATGAAGAAGGAATTCCATGATAGGAAGTATGATGCACCATTTTCCTCTCAACCAAACTGTATGATCCACTGTTCAGGAGAACAGGTCTTCGTGGTTTATCACCTAAACAGCTAGGAACTGGTGAGGATTCCCATATTCCACTAGAAGAAAGAAGGGAAAAATGAGTAGTAGTCCAGAGGACCACATCACTGGAGACAGTACAACAGATGACCATGATTTCCTTTGAAACTTGTGACCAGTAAAGGTTCAAACTCTTGACCACCATGTTTTATGTCTTGAGTCCTAACGGATATTTGTATAAGTATGAACTCCACTCTTGAATACTCTATATATCAAATAACACACACCCTAGAATTTCTAAATAATTTCTATTGTTAGTATGCTCCAAATCTAACCAAATCTGACATTGCTTCATGTATAAGAAAAACAAACACAACAGTTGACAGAAATGAAGATTTTGTGTGAAGCCTGAAATGTTATAATAAATGTTCAGCAATTTAAATCAAAGCTGTTGCACATAATCTGAACAAGTTCTTTTACAGCAAGAAGGATACTTACACAAGAAGAGTAAACTATTAAGTAATACTTGGTTAACTTCATTTAAGTTTAAAGTTATGAACATTTTTCTAAAATTAAACATACTTTATGTAGATGTTCAAAATTACTAGTTATTTGAATAACATTTTGGTATAATTAAAACTAGTTGTATTAAGGATGTTTGCTCAACATATTACTAAACATTTAGCAAAAAATCTTTATGGTTAGTGAAGGTAATGTTCTTGGATTGTATAAATGTTATTATCAATAAAAACCAACTTAATAGACATGACTAAAGGAAATAATACTGACTTATAATGGTAGACATGACTAAAGGAAACAATACTGACTTATAATGGTAGATATTACTAAAGGAAATAATACTGACTTATAATGGTAGACATGACTAAAGGAAACAATACTGACTTACAATGGTAGATATACTAAAGGAAATAATACTGACTTATAATGGTAAATATTACTAAAGGAAATAATACTGACTTATAATGGTAAATATTACTAAAGGAAATAATACTGACTTATAATGGTAGACATGACTAAAGGAAACAATACTGACTTACAATGGTAGATATACTAAAGGAAATAATACTGACTTATAATGGTAAATATTACTAAAAGAAATAATACTGACTTATAATGGTAGATATTACTAAAGGAAATTATACTGACTTATAATGTTAGATATTACTAAAGGAAATAATACTGACTTATAATGGTAGACATGACTGAAGGAAATAATACTGACTTATAATGGTAAATATTACTAAAGGAAATAATACTGACTTATAATGTTAGATATTACTAAAGGAAATTATACTGACTTATAATGGTAGATATTACTAAAGGAAATAATACTGACTTATAATGGTAGATATTACTAAAGGAAATAATACTGACTTACAATGGTAGATATACTAAAGGAAATAATACTGACCTATAATGGTAGATATTACTAAAGGAAATAATACTGACTTACAATGGTAGATATACTAAAGGAAATAATACTGACTTATAATGGTAGATATTACTAAAGGAAATAATACTGACTTATAATGGTAGATATTACTAAAGGAAATAATACTGACTTACAATGGTAAATATTTCACTCAAACCATCAAAACAGTATTCTGTTTGTTTATTTGTTTTTTAAATTTCGTAAAGCTACTCCAGGGCTATCTGTGCTAGCCGTCCCTAATTTAGCAATGTAAGACCAGAGGGAAGGCAGCTAGTCATCACCACTAACTGTTGGGCTACTCTTTTACCAACAAATAGTGGGATTGACCGTCACATTATAACGCTCCCATGGTTGAAAGGGCGAGCATGTTTGGTGCAACCGGGATTTGAGCCTGTGAACCTTAGATCACTAGTCAAATGCCTTAACCCACTTGGCTACACTGGGCCCAGTATTCTGTTGCTATCAGTAATATTAATATACCTGTACGATATATTTATAATCAAACTGATTACCATTTAAAACAGACAGTAACCCCTATTCAAAACTCTTGGAATAATATGTACCCAAGGAAGGATATGAACTTATTGGATAGGGTTAAGAAAAGATTTGCTTGTAAGTACCAGGATATTTCCAGAGATGGATGAGTGATCCTATATGTTGAAATAAACTTATTTAATGTTGGTATGAAGTTATCTTGTTGAAGATAAAATATGTATTCACACTTGACGATTTAGGTACAAACATAATTTTGTCAGATTTTGCTTCTTTTGCATTTTTTGGATGGGTATATAGAATCAAAAGGCTATGTTTGAGACAAGTTCTTTATGTACATGGTACAGGGGGTTGTGAACAAGTCATATGGCCTTCCACACTGCTTTCACAAGTTCTGGTCTTAAAGTATTAAAATTTAATAACAAACAACAATGTAGTTTTATTTTGTTAAGGGTCTTACAAGTTACATTCTGAGTGAATGTCCATATTACAATAAATGTTTACTCTTTCCTTCTCAGTAGATCTGTATGAAAGGTTCACATTACATAATATTTAAAAACCTATTGGTCCATCTCAGCTGTTCCATTCTCAACACCAAACTAAAACTGCCAAATAAATACAATTTAAAACAGTTTAAAGCCAACCTATTCCATAGACCAACCACCCTATTTGAAAAGTAAAATTGTTTTAGTTGAAGGTGGCTTCCACCTTACCTAAATTTACATTTTTACCTCCTAGATCTATAATTCTTGCAGTTATACATGAAAAATGTTGAACTGTTTGGTCTCTCAAAGCTGACTTCGCTGATCCATCATCCACAATTCAAATCCAGTCTCTGTGTTTCAGAAAATGATTGTTTTTTTCTTTAACAGATGTTAAATATTAACTTCAACTACTTCCAACAGCAATTCATTTCATAAGTCAGTCACTCTGTTAAAAAAAATGAACCTTAGGTGTAGCTTAGTCTGTTTTTATAAACCATAAACTCACGTCCTGCCTTTCAGTTAACTTTAGAACATAGCACAACAACACGAGAGACCTTTATCTGATTGATGTCCCAAATATCTTATCACATTCAACAAGATAACTTCATACCAACACTATCCTAGATGTTGATATAAACTTGTATCACTTATCCATCTCTAGAAACATCCTGGTATTACTGGGAGATCTTCTCTTAACCCTATCCAATAAGTTCATATCCTTCCTTAGGTGCAAAGTATCCCAACAGTTTTAAAATAGGGTTACTGCCTTTTTGAATGGTAACCAATGTGTTTATATCATACAGTTATATTACTACCAGCAACAAAATACTGTTTTGATGGCTTCAGTGACATATCCACCATTATCAGTCAGTATAAGTCATTTTAGAATCTGAAACACTTCAGTGAAATCACCTATTCTTTTTTCAAGACAAAACAATTTTAATCATTTTAATTTCTCCTAATATGACAACCTCTCCATCCGAGCTACTGTTCTAGTAATCATTTTCCAACAATTCAATGTGATTCCTAATATAAAGAGCCCAAGACTGAACACAATATTCCAAATGTGGCCTAACCAGTGGCCTATACAATGAAATTATAACCTCTTTAGACTTGTATTCAATACTTCTGTATATAGAATATAAAATCCTATTTGCCTTACCACAAACAACAACACGTTGCTTGGATGGCTTCAGACTGATCAACCATTACAACACTATATCTTTTCTTCATAATGCTCTTAGGGTTATTACAATCCAAATTATGATAATCCACATACATTATCTTGCATGTGTCATAATTAAAACCCATCTGACATTTATTTTCTCAATAAATGATCTAAATCCTTTTGTAAATCAGTAACATCTTCTTCACAGCCACCAACAAAGTTATGTAATTCATTGATTATTCCTTTATCTGTATCATTAATACAAATCAAAAAGAGGAATGGTCCTAAGACTGAGCCCTGAGGTACACCACTTGCAACATTAACCAAGTTTGACAGAACTCCAGACTGAGCCCTGAGGTACACCACTTGCAACATTAACCAAGTTTGACAGAACTCCAGACTGAGCCCTGAGGTACACCACTTGCAACATTAACCAAGTTTGACAGAACTCCAGACTGAGTCCTGAGGTACACCACTTGCAACATTATCCAAGTTTGACAGAACTCCAGACTGAGCCCTGAGGTACACCACTTGCAACATTATCCAAGTTTGACAGAACTCCAGACTGAGCCCTGAGGTACACCACTTGCAACATTATCCAAGTTTGACAGAACTCCAGACTGAGCCCTGAGGTACACCACTTGCAACATTAACCAAGTTTGACAGAACTCCAGACTGAGCCCTGAGGTACACCACTTGCAACATTATCCAAGTTTGACAGAACTCCAGACTGAGTCCTGAGGTACACCACTTGCAACATTAACCAAGTTTGACAGAACTCCAGACTGAGCCCTGAGGTACACCACTTGCAACATTAACCAAGTTTGACATAACTCCATTTGTAACAATATTGTCTTCTTTTATCCAGCCACTCTTGTATTCAACTTAAGTTATCCTCCACACTTACAGAAATATTACAAACCTTTTATATGGAAACTTTTCAAATGATGTCTTAAACTCCAGATACATCAAACCTACACCCTTACCCACAGCAGTAACATTTCAAAACATTTGTAATGCAAGATGTCCCCTCAGTGAAACCATTTTCACTATCCAATAAAATTACAGACTTTGTTAAATGACTTTGCAAAGTATCTTTTACTAGACTTTCCAGAACGTTTCCCGCAATTGATGTAAAACTCATAGGCCTACAAATACGGAGACAACTTCTGTTGCCTCCTTTGAAGATAGGAGTGAAGTCAGCTAATCTCCAATCTGTTGATACTTGCTTACTATTTAAGAACTTACAAACAAATTCTGGCTCATACACCCACCTTTGAAACTCTCAGAGAAATATCATCTGGTTCATGGGGTATTATCATTCTTTAAACTTCCCAATTTATTTTAACAAACTCAAAATTTATGCAACTGTCTTGTTCAACTTTGTTTTCATCTATTAATTATTCAAAATACAGAATATTTCTGAAGTGTTCATTAGTAAAAACTGAAGAGAAAGCACAATTTAATAACTTAGTCATATTGTCATCATCGGTCATATCCCCATCTTAAAAGTTTGTTTACCCCAATCTACTTTAAAAAATATTTACTGTTTTAAATAAAGTCCTATGTTATACATGTACTTAAGGCTTGACATTTAGTAAAACTTAATTCTTTGTAGTGATTTCTAAAAGTCATATATTTTCACTTGAAAAAATGAAAACATTACAAGTGTACCTTGGAAACGCATCAAAAAACCAAGTCCTTTTGGTGTTTGGAAAGGCAACTCTCATTCCAGAGGTCAATGGTGAGTGTAAAATAACTGCACCCACTTCATATCTAGACGCCAAGTCCACAGTTGGGACAGTTCCTATACTTTGGCCATAAACAATGATATTTTCTGGGCTCACACCATATTTTGTTCTCAATGCATGCCAAGCTGCATCAATGTCAGCATACAAGTTTTTTTCGTATGGTTTATCGCTACTAATTCCATAGCCTGAATAATCATAACTAAATATATTACAATTTATCCGAGACCCTAAACCTAAGTAAAAACTGCTCATTTGTCCTAAATCAACAGCATTTCCATGACTGAAAAGCACTGTATATCTTGCACTAGGGGAACAACGTACGTACATACATGCTATGCGATTTCCTCTGGACGTTCGGGTATAAAACACCTCAAAGTTTTCTAATTCTTTCTGTGAATATTGCCATTCAGCTCTGTCTGATAATTTGAGAGTGAACTTTGTCCCAGCTTCATCAGGAGTAAATGAATATGTTGCTTCTGGGGGAAGGAACGCCAACTTTGCAGCAATTCTAGAGGGAAACGGTGGACAACAAAAGAGACAACAGATGTCACTGAACGATAATCCATTCATATCCGACTTTTTCGGCATTCGTGGTGGTGAAACAACAATTAGAAGTATAACTATTCCTCCACTTCTAAACTTTTATAAACGTCTACGATGGCAATTACACCATAATAATAAATCGACAAACAAAACACAAATTCACTTTTAAACTACAATTCAATTCACTTTCTTTTCTGAATGTCAGCATTCACCACACACCCAATTGAACTCCACTTATGACGTCACAAAGATAGTACCGCACTTTGTTATTTTGTAAGTCTGATTGGTAGATAAAATAATAATATTAGTATCAAAATTATTCAAAATACTTAAAACGTATTTCGTAAGAAAATATTTTTACAATTTCTGTTAAAATATTACATTTTACATATTTCTTTACTCAAACTACGTATCACTCTTGTTGTTTAGTATATTAATACCAAATAAATGTAGCACAGTCCAAAGTCAGCCAATGGAGAACATCGGTTTGATAAATGAAATAATAAAAAAGTAGTAAGTTAAAAGTTTTCTTGGTAATAATTTTCTATTTATAACATTACATTTTATTTTATTAATACTTGTTTTCTGCTATCAAAGGATAAGTATGAGAAATGCATCTGGGTATATACTATACTATGTAATACATTAATACAAAAACAAAACTCGCTAAGAAGCTTGTGCGTGTATGTGTTTTCTTAAAGCAAAGCCAGATCGGGCTATTTGCTGTGTCCACCGAAGGGAATCAAACCCATGATTTCAGCGTTGTAAGTTCGTAGACTTACGGCTGTACCAGCGGGAAGTGCAAAGAAGAAGTAATGCAAAACTGTCGTTATGAACTTTGAAACTATTTCGTAGTACATTGTGTTAATAACTTGTAAATATTTGTTAGTATGCAGACACCCAATGGAACAGCGGTATGTTTCTGGACTTACAACACGAGAAACTGGGTTTCGATATTCGTGGTAGGTACAGCAGTGACATCCCTTTGTGTAGCTTTGTGCCTAACTACAGAAAAACAAACTGTTTTTTAATGTTAAAATTTTGATCAGAGGGTACAACTGTTAAATGCACCTATTCGTTTATTCAAATTTTGATCAGAGGGTACAACTGTTAAATTCATCTATTCGTTTATTTAAATTTTGATCAGAGGGTACAATTGTTAAATTCACCTATTCGTTTATTCACATTGTAGACATATTCTACAAATACCCTTTTTTTTTTTTTTACAGGATACCCTGCGGTGGGGTAGAGATAAGCTTACGAATTTATAACACTAAAATCCAAGATTCGATTCCCCGAGGTGGCCACAGCAGATATTCCAATGTGGCTTTACTTTAAAACAACAAAATAATAATAATAAACTTTACAAACTTATAAAGGAACAGAACTGTAATTTCCTACCTGAACAACATTTTATGTAGAAAATAGGTGAAACAATCTTTAGGGTTAAGTTATAGTCATTCTTGGTTATAAGAAACTTATTATAGAAAAACAAAACAAAAACAGCCAGCCAATGGTATCTACCGCCACAAGAACTTTGTCCAGTTCTTTTAACTGAACAATAGATTGACTGTCACTGTTATAACGCGCCTACAGTCGAAAATGCAATACGTGTTTCGCACCATTACATGCTCGAACAATGTAGAAAAAGTATCGAATTGGCTGCAACTGCAGTTGTAGAAACACGAGTTTAGAAGGCGATGTTTCAAAAATCTTCTGCAGTTAACTTCAATTACATCACGTAAAGAAATGCCTGAAAGTGTTACTATTTATAGACCATCGAATAACGTCGAGAGTTCAAATAAAGACATTGCAATAAAACTATTTTAAGTTAATATACATAACATGCGACTAATTATCATTATCTTTTGATTGAAATCAGAACTAAAATATGACTTAGTAAGGGCCCGGAACGGCCAAGCGTGTCAAAATATGACTTAGTAAGGGCCCGGCACGGCCAAGAGTGTTAAAATATGACTTAGTAAGGGCCCGGCATGGCCAAGCGTGTTAAGGTGTTCGACTCGTTATCCAAAGGTCGCGGGTTCGAATCAAACACGCTCGCCATTTCAGCCGTGGGGGCATTATAAATTTAAGGTCAATCCCACTATTCGTTGGTAAAAGAGTAGCCCAAGAGTTGGCGGTGGGTGGTGATGACTAGTTGCCTTTCCTCTAGTCTTACACTACTAAATTAGGGATGGCTAGCGCAGATAGCCCTCGTGTAGCTTTGCATGAAATTTAAAAACCAATCAAAACGAACCAAACCTGTTTCCACAACTCCACCCGAGCTAGTGTCATCTGTTGTCCAAAATTTCAATATCTTTGGTATTAAAAACGAAAACGATTGTTTTGAGTGCTTTTTAACGTTTCAGTCTCTTGTTTCAAACTGTTTTATACAGCATGTATATCGTAAAATATCTTTTATGATACAAATTATTATTTATAAGTTCAAGAAGTTATGTGTGTTCGTGTTCACTAATACTTTATTCCAAACTTATTTTAAAAAATAAATATTTTCTTTCAATTCAAAAATTAATTTCAGTTAAAATTGAAAACTTATACCCCTGTACAGCAAAAAGAAACAACATATGTATGCTCAAGACAGTTGGTATGGGTATTAAAACGTTAATTACTCTTTGAACCTGAAGATCACCTTAAAAGACCGTTGTTCTGTACTTTATTTTAATTAGAGTTTTAATACCCATACAAGCCGTCATAAGATGGCATAAAGTTACACAAAGGATTATCTTTGGTCTGACAACCCCCGGTATCGATAGGCAACGTTTTAGCGTTTTAAGCCCTCAGACTTAGGCCGAGCCAGGTGGGTGTTGTACACTTTGAAATAACTTTCTTGTTTATACAGGAGATCATATTTAATTACTAAAATGGAAATGCAAAGAAATATCAAAATTGTTTGAAAGATATTGTATACATCATTTTACATCGCCTGTCAGGTCCGGCATGGCCAGGTGGTTAAGGCGTTGGACTCGTAATGTGAGGGTTACGGGTTGGAATCTCCGTCACACCAAACATGCTCGCCCTTTCAGCCGTGAAAACGTTATATTGGTTACAGAGTAGCCCAAGAGTTGGCGGTGGGTGGTAATGACTAGCTGCCTTCGCTTTAGTCTTACACTGGCCAAGTGGATTACGGTGTTCGACTCGTAATCCGAGGGGTGCGGGTTCGAATTCCGGTCGCACCAAACATGCTCGCCCTCCCAGCGTTATAATGTGACGTTCAATTCCCCTATTCGTTAGTAAAAGAGTAGTCCAAGAGTTGGCGGTGGGTTGTGATGACGAGCTGCCTTCCCTCTAGTCTTACACTGCAAAATTAGAGACAAATGAAATTCATATTTCTTGAAGCTTCTCTGATGAAACGTGTAGGTTCAAGAAATTAATTTAACACAAAAATATAATACCTTATATGTATATAGACACATTTTCGCCGTAGTACTATTTGTTTATACTTATGTTTGAATAGTAAATAAAATAAATATTTAGTTTTACAGAAAAGTTATTAAATTATTTTTATAGAAAAATTAAAATTTGTATTTCAATATGGAGGATAAATGTTAAGGATAAATTTTATAGTTTTAGCTTATTTGTCATGACATAGACATCTCTTATAATATTTTGTTTCATCACATAGACATCTCTTATAATATTTTATATCATCACATAGACATCTCTCATAATATTTTGTTTCATCACACAGACATCTCTTATAATATTTTATATCATGACAAAGACATCTCTCATACTATTTTGTTTCATCACATAGACATCTCTTATAATATTTTATTTCATCACATAGGCATCTCTCATAATATTTTATCTCATGACAAAGACATCTCTCATACTATTTTGTTTCATCACATAGACATCTCTCATAATATTTTATCCCAAAACAGACATCTCTCATAATATTTTATCCTAAAACAGACATCTCTCATAATATTTTGTTTCATCACATAGACATCTCTTATAATATTTTATCTCATGACAAAAACATCTCTCATACTATTTTGTTTCATCACATAGACATCTCTTATAATATTTTATCTCATGACAAAGACATCTCTCATACTATTTTGTTTCATCACATAGACATCTCTTATAATATTTTACCTCATGACAAAGACATCTCTCATACTATTTTGTTTCATCACATAGACATCTCTTATAATATTTTATCTCATGACAAAGACATCTCTCATAATATTTTATCCTAAAACAGACATCTCTCATAATATTTTGTTTCATCACATAGACATCTCTTATAATATTTTTATCTCATGACAAAGACATCTCTCATACTATTTTGTTTCATCACATAGACATCTCTTATAATATTTTATCTCATGACAAAGACATCTCTCATACTATTTTGTTTCATCACATAGACATCTCTTATAATATTTTATCTCATGACAAAGACATCTCTCATACTATTTTGTTTCATCACATAGACATCTCTCATAATATTTTGTTTCATCACATAGACATCTCTCATAATATTTTATCCCAAAACAGACATCTCTCATAATATTTTATCCTAAAACAGACATCTCTCATAATATTTTGTTTCATCACATAGACATCTCTCATAATATTTTATATCATCACATAGACATCTCTTATAATATTTTGTTTCATCACATAGACATCTCTTATAATATTTTATCTCATGACAAAGACATCTCTCATACTATTTTGTTTCATCACATAGACAGCTCTTATAATATTTTATCTCATGACAAAGACATCTCTCATACTATTTTGTTTCATCACATAGACATCTCTTATAATATTTTATCTCATGACAAAGACATCTCTCATACTATTTTGTTTCATCACATAGACATCTCTTATAATATTTTATCTCATGACAAAGACATCTCTCATACTATTTTGTTTCATCACATAGACATCTCTCATAATATTTTGTTTCATCACATAGACATCTCTCATAATATTTTATCCCAAAACAGACATCTCTCATAATATTTTATCCTAAAACAGACATCTCTCATAATATTTTATCTCATGACAAAGACATCTCTCATACTATTTTGTTTCATCACATAGACAGCTCTTATAATATTTTATCTCATGACAAAGACATCTCTCATAATATTTTGTTTCATCACATAGACATCTCTCATAATATTTTATCCCAAAACAGACATCTCTCATAATATTTTATCCCAAAACAGACATCTCTCATAATATTTTATCCCAAAACAGACATCTCTCATATTTTATCCTAAAACAGACATCTCTCATAATATTTTGTTTCATCACATAGACATCTCTCATAATATTTTATATCATCACATAGACATCTCTTATAATATTTTGTTTCATCACATAGACATCTCTTATAATATTTTTATCTCATGACAAAGACATCTCTCATACTATTTTGTTTCATCACATAGACATCTCTTATAATATTTTGTTTCATCACATAGACATCTCTCATACTATTTTGTTTCATCACATAGACATCTCTCATACTATTTTGTTTCATCACATAGACATCTCTTATAATATTTTATCTCATGACAAAACATCTCTCATACTATTTTGTTTCATCACATAGACATCTCTTATAATATTTTATCTCATGACAAAGACATCTCTCATACTATTTTGTTTCATCACGTAGACATCTCTTATAATATTTTATCTCATGACAAAGAGATCTCTCATAATATTTTGTTTCATCACATAGACATCTCTTATAATATTTTATCTCATGACAAAGACATCTCTCATACTATTTTGTTTCATCACATAGACATCTCTTATAATATTTTGTTTCATCA
This sequence comes from Tachypleus tridentatus, assembly GCF_004210375.1. Classification (NCBI taxonomy): domain Eukaryota; kingdom Metazoa; phylum Arthropoda; class Merostomata; order Xiphosura; family Limulidae; genus Tachypleus; species Tachypleus tridentatus. Next base: position 17,963,479 of record NW_027467777.1, read on the forward strand.
CATAGACATCTCTCATACTATTTTGTTTCATCACATAGACATCTCTTATAATATTTTATCTCATGACAAAGACATCTCTCATACTATTTTGTTTCATCACATAGACACCTCTTATAATATTTTATCTCATGACAAAGACATCTCTCATACTATTTTGTTTCATCACATAGACATCTCTTATAATATTTTATCTCATGACAAAGACATCTCTCATACTATTTTGTTTCATCACATAGACATCTCTTATAATATTTTATCTCATGACAAAGACATCTCTCATACTATTTTGTTTCATCACATAGACATCTCTCATAATATTTTATCCCAAAACAGACATCTCTCATAATATTTTATCCTAAAACAGACATCTCTCATAATATTTTGTTTCATCACATAGACATCTCTTATAATATTTTATCTCATGACAAAAACATCTCTCATACTATTTTGTTTCATCACATAGACATCTCTTATAATATTTTATCTCATGACAAAGACATCTCTCATACTATTTTGTTTCATCACATAGACATCTCTTATAATATTTTACCTCATGACAAAGACATCTCTCATACTATTTTGTTTCATCACATAGACATCTCTTATAATATTTTATCTCATGACAAAGACATCTCTCATAATATTTTATCCTAAAACAGACATCTCTCATAATATTTTGTTTCATCACATAGACATCTCTTATAATATTTTATCTCATGACAAAGACATCTCTCATACTATTTTGTTTCATCACATAGACATCTCTTATAATATTTTATCTCATGACAAAGACATCTCTCATACTATTTTGTTTCATCACATAGACATCTCTTATAATATTTTATCTCATGACAAAGACATCTCTCATACTATTTTGTTTCATCACATAGACATCTCTCATAATATTTTGTTTCATCACATAGACATCTCTCATAATATTTTATCCCAAAACAGACATCTCTCATAATATTTTATCCTAAAACAGACATCTCTCATAATATTTTGTTTCATCACATAGACATCTCTCATAATATTTTATATCATCACATAGACATCTCTTATAATATTTTGTTTCATCACATAGACATCTCTTATAATATTTTATCTCATGACAAAGACATCTCTCATACTATTTTGTTTCATCACATAGACAGCTCTTATAATATTTTATCTCATGACAAAGACATCTCTCATACTATTTTGTTTCATCACATAGACATCTCTTATAATATTTTATCTCATGACAAAGACATCTCTCATACTATTTTGTTTCATCACATAGACATCTCTTATAATATTTTATCTCATGACAAAGACATCTCTCATACTATTTTGTTTCATCACATAGACATCTCTCATAATATTTTGTTTCATCACATAGACATCTCTCATAATATTTTATCCCAAAACAGACATCTCTCATAATATTTTATCCTAAAACAGACATCTCTCATAATATTTTATCTCATGACAAAGACATCTCTCATACTATTTTGTTTCATCACATAGACAGCTCTTATAATATTTTATCTCATGACAAAGACATCTCTCATAATATTTTGTTTCATCACATAGACATCTCTCATAATATTTTATCCCAAAACAGACATCTCTCATAATATTTTATCCCAAAACAGACATCTCTCATAATATTTTATCCCAAAACAGACATCTCTCATATTTTATCCTAAAACAGACATCTCTCATAATATTTTGTTTCATCACATAGACATCTCTCATAATATTTTATATCATCACATAGACATCTCTTATAATATTTTGTTTCATCACATAGACATCTCTTATAATATTTTATCTCATGACAAAGACATCTCTCATACTATTTTGTTTCATCACATAGACATCTCTTATAATATTTTGTTTCATCACATAGACATCTCTCATACTATTTTGTTTCATCACATAGACATCTCTCATACTATTTTGTTTCATCACATAGACATCTCTTATAATATTTTATCTCATGACAAAAACATCTCTCATACTATTTTGTTTCATCACATAGACATCTCTTATAATATTTTATCTCATGACAAAGACATCTCTCATACTATTTTGTTTCATCACGTAGACATCTCTTATAATATTTTATCTCATGACAAAGAGATCTCTCATAATATTTTGTTTCATCACATAGACATCTCTTATAATATTTTATCTCATGACAAAGACATCTCTCATACTATTTTGTTTCATCACATAGACATCTCTTATAATATTTTGTTTCATCACATAGACATCTCTCATACTATTTTGTTTCATCACATAGACATCTCTTATAATATTTTATCTCATGACAAAGACATCTCTCATACTATTTTGTTTCATCACATAGACACCTCTTATAATATTTTATCTCATGACAAAGACATCTCTCATACTATTTTGTTTCATCACATAGACATCTCTTATAATATTTTATCTCATGACAAAGACATCTCTCATACTATTTTGTTTCATCACATAGACATCTCTTATAATATTTTATCTCATGACAAAGACATCTCTCATACTATTTTGTTTCATCACATAGACATCTCTCATAATATTTTATCTAATGACAAAGACATCTCTCATACTATTTTGTTTCATCACATAGACATCTCTTATAATATTTTATCTCATGACAAAAACATCTCTCATACTATTTTGTTTCATCACATAGACATCTCTTATAATATTTTATCTCATGACAAAGACATCTCTCATAATATTTTGTTTCATCACATAGACATCTCTTATAATATTTTATCTCATGACAAAGACATCTCTTATAATATTTTATATCATCACATAGACATCTCTTATAATATTTTATCTCATGACAAAGACATCTCTCATACTATTTTGTTTCATCACATAGACATCTCTTATAATATTTTATCTCATGACAAAGACATCTCTCATACTATTTTGTTTCATCACATAGACATCTCTTATAATATTTTTTCTCATGACAAAGACATCTCTCATACTATTTTGTTTCATGACATAGACATCTTTCATAATATTTTATCCCAAAACAGACATCTCTCATAATATTTTATCCTAAAACAGACATCTCTCATAATATTTTGTTTCATCACATAACATCTCTCATAATATTTTATATCATCACATAGATATCTCTCATAATATTTGATATCATCACATAGAATATCTCATAATATATTATCCCAAGACAGACATCTCTCATACTATATTATTTCATCGCATAGACATCTCTCATATTTTATTTCATGACAAAGACATCTCTCATAATATTTTATCTTGTGACATACACATCTCTCATAATATTTTATTTCATCGCATAGACATCTCTCATATTTTATTTCATGACAAAGACATATCTCATAATATTTTATCTTGTGACATACACATCTCTCATACTATTTTATTTCATGACATAGACATTTCTCATACTTTGTAATTCATGACATGGACATCTCTTATCATCACTAATTTCATGAGAGAGAGGTATTTCATACCATTTTATTTCATTATATTGACATCTCTTATAGTTTTTTATTTAATGACAAAGAAATACTTTTTGTCTCTCTCACGCACCCCGCTCAAACTTTCGTCACAAATCCCGTCTATGCTGCTTGTGAACTGTACGAAACCTGTTAATATTTATTGTGAGATATTTGTTTGAATTCAATTGTGTAAAACGGGTTTTGATAAAAAAAATATCGTTTGAAAATCACTGATAACCCTAAATCATCAAGAAATGTCGATTCAACAATTGACCATTTCTTCTAAAATTGCGATTTCCGTACGTTTTTATACGCGATAATTAAATACTCCATTAATATTCGGACGAGTCTAGAGTTAATATTGTTTGTTGTAAAGGTCAAAGTTACATTGGCCGTTGTGGTGTCGAAAATCGATTTTCTAACGCTACAAAATTGCAGCAAATTATAATTTGTAAAATGAAATATTGCTTTTTCTGCCAATAGATGGCGATATACATGTTTGATTTAAAACTACAATAACAAGGACTCGAGAATAATAAGAGAAGTGCACATTAACATTTGTAAATACGATGGATTAAAAAAAGCTGTACAGTATACTGGTTTTGTGATACACATGCGCATACTGTGAATTTAATTATCTCATCGATCGGTCACTAATAAGTTTAAAATTAAGGTTTAAAAATAACTTTGCGTAAAACAAAGTGCTTCAAACAATGGTCGATGGACATATTTGATATAGATTCAAGGTATTTCAGTTTCAAACGAGGACGAGATATTTCACAGTGAAAACCTTCTCCGTGCACGTGGCTTTCTTAACACTGGAGGGAGACGAAAACTATTAAAATGGCGTTTTATTCTGTTACCCTCAACTTCGACCCCTAATTGGAAGTACTGAAAAAATTATATTCATTTTAAAGTTATGGTAATTTTAATTTTTCTGTTTAGAAAAAAAATGATTTTCTTTAAAGGTGTCATAAGTTAAGCACAAAGATACACATGGGGTTATCTGTGCTCTAGTGGTCAGTGGTATAAAAAGCTGGTTTCTAATGTTATGAGTTATGACGTACAGCTGGGCCACTTGGGAGGTAACTGGGAAGGGTAAACTTGTTTACTTGATCTTGGGATTTCATACAAAGATGCACAAGGGCGGTCTGTGCCGGACCAGCCCCAGTTTTGAAGTGATGAACTAGAAGGAAACTTACGTCCAGTTCATGGGTGTCCTTATCTGACCGAATAAAGTAATTTATACATCAGTGTTATAGCATATCTGTAGGTATTCTCACTTCTAGAAGTACTTCACAAAAAGTAGAAATAAACCGCTGGATTTGTTCATGTCCAACGAGGGGAATTGGCCCCCACATTTTAGCTTTTTCAATCCGTAAAGATACTGGTGATCATCTTGGGGCAGGGGGTGAAATTATGCGCATTAACCTACCTAACACATTCCATGAAAGGTGTACACATTGATATAACTCCTTGAAGTTACAGACGCTGATATAGCACACTGTGTGGCGGATAAAGACGCTGATATAGCACACTGTGTGGGGGATAAAAACACTGATATAGCACACTGTGTGGGGGATAAAAACACTGATATAGCACACTGTGTGGGGGATAAAGACGCTGATATAGCACACTGTGTGGGGGATAAAAACACTGATATAACACACTGTGTGGGGGATAAAAACACTGATATAGCACACTGTGTGGGGGATAAAAACATTGACGTAACACATTCCATGAAAGGTGTACACATTGATATAACATAACTCCCTGAATTACACACACTGATATAACACACTGTGTGGGAGTTAAACGCACTGACGTAACACATTCCATGAAAGATGTACACATTGATATAACATAATCCCTTGAAGTTACACACTCTGATATAACACACTGTGTGGGAGATAAAAGCACTGACGTAACACATTCCATGGAAGGTATACACTCTGATATAACACACTGTGTGGGAGATAAAAACACTGACGTAACACATTCCATGGAAGGTATACACTCTGATATAACACACTGTGCGGGAGATAAAAACACTGACGTAACACATTCCATGGAAGTTACACACTCTGATATAACACACTGTGCGGGAGATAAAAACACTGACGTAACACATTCCATGGAAGGTATACACTCTGATATAACACACTGTGCGGGAGATAAAAACACTGACGTAACACATTCCATGGAAGGTATACACTCTGATATAACACACTGTGCGGGAGATAAAAACACTGACGTAACACATTCCATGGAAGTTACACACTCTGATATAACACACTGTGCGGGAGATAAAAACACTGACGTAACACATTCCATGGAAGTGCCAAACAAAACACATATCCATTATTTTACAATCGACCTAAGAGTTGTCTTCAACAGTGTTTTTACGTTATTAACTAAATAAATTTGAATAATTCAAGAAATGTAAAAAATAATAATAATACGGAGAATCGGTAAATTTGACAAAAATACGTTCCACAGAATTACAAAAATTACGGAAACATTTTCGTTTAATGTAGAGAAGCAGAGTGCACTATTTTGTCCATGAACACCAAGAAACATTATCATCTCTAAATATTTCCTTATTGTGGTCAGTTCTTCACTCATTGGCTCGGCATGGCCAGATGGTTAAATCGCTCGACTCGTCCTCCGAGGGTCACGGGTTCGAATCCCTGTCACACCAAACTTGCACACCATTTCAGCCGTGGGAACGTTATAATGTTACGCTCAATCACAGTATTCGTTGGTGAAAGAGTAGCCCAAGAGTTGGCTAAATTAGGGACGGCTAGCGCAGATTGCCCTTGAGTAGCTTTGCGCGAAATTCAAAACAAACCAATTCCTCGCTCATTACAACGTTTATTAGTTCAAGATTACACAGACAAACCAAAACTGTACAGACATGTAATGCATTACATGAAAAACTTTCAAAATGTAACAATATATATCTTGACACAAGAAGTTAAAGGTTTTTCTACATTGTTTGGCAGGCCTACAGTCACCCATAATATTTACGCCTTAAGAATACACAAACAGAACAATAATATTTTCCATGCAGAGACGTTGAGGTAATTCGAGAAAATTTTAGGTTCATAGCTCGAGTTTACTTGATTTAAAAGATATGTTAAGAGCACAGCCTTTTCATAAGATCGATACCAGCTCAAGTTGATGAAACGTAGTCTATTTTATATACCTCTCAGTTGCAGTGCGCGTGATCTAGTATTAATATAGCGTTTTTCTATATACATGAATTACGTGGTATCATGTTATGTTTTATTAATAAACAATAATAAATAATAAGTTTGTAATTATGAATACATGTTTATAAAAACAAAATATGAAAATAAAAAATGTGCTAAAGTCAACATATCTTGACGAAACTGAACATATATGAAACGCAGTTGAAAAAAAAAATAGAAAAGGTGAAACTGTGTAGAAATTATGTTAAAAAACGGTCAAAAACGAATATTTTTCCTTGATACAAAACAAAACAACAAACAGAAAAACCCGCATTTAAATTTAAAAAACGTTACTGGATTATTTAATAAATATATATGTGTGTAGATAGATCCCTCATTACCTACCTATATACAACCTTATTATGCTCAAAGAGAAATGTATCAGTCCACAATTTATAAGTCTGTATAAGCGCATAACGTTACATGTATATAAATGCTTTGAATGACACCAGAAAACTCGGTGTGTAAAATTTATTGTTCACCCCCAATCTTTAATTATATCTACGTATACGTTTTCTATCTGCTTTTGTGTCATCTGAAAAGTCTGACTAGCCAACTTCTCCAATATCTTCTTCCCTTAATCCCACATTTTCTTACCAAAGACTGTGTAGTTCACACAAACATATTAGCTGTATCCACTGAAAATAAAAAGAAACAAGAAATGTATCCAGTTCTGCTGTGATTACTGGCGTCTTTTCTTGTGACATGTAAAAACACGACGACCACATTTTCTGAGAGATGTTCGTAGTCTTCGATACCAAGGATCTGATGTTTTACGTTTGTTTTCTAGAGGGAGAAAAAAAACAATTATTAAACCAGAAACAGCATCGGTACAGAACAACATTGAGACTAATCTAAAACAGTGTAAACATGTATAATATTTAACAAGACAAACTGTACAACCGTGATAAAAGAAGACTACATTATTTTAATATTTTCTTAAGCCTAACCTGTATAAAAGCTAGTGTGTCCCTATACATTTATACAGGTAAAATAATTTCATTACTGTTCGCACATTACAATCTTAGTGAGAGAGTGAAGAGGGCCGTGAAACCTTATAAGTGTAGTGAGTGTAGGTATAACAAGCCTAAAGTAAAACGGCAAAGTGGAATCACTAGCCTAGAGCAAAATGTATAATATTTATTATGAAAGTAAATACACCAATTCAGTTTTAAATGTAAATCGTTTCTGACATAAATCTCTTTTATGTCATATAATCAACGTTTTTAACAATAAAAGTATAAAAACTCTTTAATCCATGGAAACTCTAAATTAAGAAATCAACAATAGAGTAACAACAACAATAAATTATACTTTCATTGTTAAGCGACATGCCATAAAAGACATTGTTGGAACGGAGTGTAATTAATACATACTGGATTATGTGTATATTATAAGTTATAATTCTAATTAATTTTTAACAATAATTAGTACATGAATAAAACATGAATTAATTTCATGAATAATCTTAATTTACAAAATTCACAAAGTAATTTACCGACCTATGGCTGTTTTGACTGTACTTTTGATTCCTTTTTGTTGGTCAAGCTTTATTTCACGAAACGTATTTATTTCAGTTAGCTATGAAATGTGAAGTTAGGGTATACTATGGGATGGGGTTGGTAGTACTTGCTTTATTATTTTTGACAAACTATACCCCAGTATCTATATAAGAGACTAAAGCTCCCCTGTCTATAAAATTCCATCAACAGTCGCGTGTTAAGGGGTTTGACTCGTAATCCGAGGGTCGCGGGTTCGAATTCCGGTCCCACAAAACATGCCCGCCCTTTCAGCTGTAAGGGCGTTATAATGTGACGGTCAATCCCACTATTCTTTAGCGGTGGGTGGTGATGACTAGCTGCCTTCCCTCTAGTCTTACACTGATAAATTAGGGACGGCTAGCGCAGATAGCCCTCGAGTAGCTTTGCGCGAAATTCAAAACAAACAAACAAACAAACAAAAGAAACTATTAATATCAGTACCTCACTGATCAGCCACTAGCTAGGTTTTTATATTACTATATATACCAGTACATATAATTATACTGTTAATATCAGTACACTAGCTAGGTTTTTATATTACTATACATACCAGTACATATAATTATACTGTTAATATCAGTACCTCACTGATCAGCCACTAGCTAGGTTTTTATATTACTATATACATATACTGTATATATCTAGTATCTTAATATTTAACAAAGCTAGTGGCTTGTGAGATTAAATACGGAGATTTATCAGTTTTGCATAAAACAAGATAAAAACCAACGTAACCAATGGCTGGTTGACGAAAAAGTTTGGGACAACTGGAACTGTGAAATCCAACTGTCGAAACGTTCCTCACATTATATTGTTAACAAGAGGAACGTTGTCCCCAGTCCTATTCTAGAAACATTCCTAACATGACATTGTTAACAAGAGGAACGTTGTCCCCAGTCCGACTCTAAAAACGTTTCTCACATTATATTGTTAACAAGAGGAACGTTGTCTCCAGTCCGACTCTAGAAACGTTCCTCACATTATATTGTTAACAAGAGCAACGTTGTCCCCAGTCCGACTCTAGAAACATTCCTAACATTATATTGTTAACAGGAGGAAAGTTGTCCGCAGTCCGACTCTAGAAACATTCCTAACATGACATTGTTAACAAGAGGAACGTTGTCCCCAGTCTGACTCTAAAAACGTTTCTCACATTATATTGTTAACAAGAGGAACGTTGTCCCCAGTCCGATTCTAGAAACATTCCTAACATGACATTGTTAACAAGAGGAACGTTGTCCCCAGTCCGACTCTAAAAACGTTTCTCACATTATATTGTTAACAAGAAGAACGTTGTCTCCAGTCCGACTCTAGAAACGTTCCCCACATTATATTGTTAACAAGAGGAACGTTGTCCTCAGTCCGATTCTAGAAACATTCCTAACATGACATTGTTAACAAGAGGAACGTTGTCCCCAGTCCGACTCTAAAAACGTTTCTCACATTATATTGTTAACAAGAGGAACGTTGTCCCCAGTCCGACTCTAAAAACGTTTCTCACATTATATTGTTAACAAGAGGAACGTTGTCCCCAGTCTGACTCTAAAAGCGTTCCCCACATTATATTGTTAACAAGAGGAACGTTGTCCCCAGTCCGATTCTAGAAACATTCCTAACATGACATTGTTAACAAGAGGAACGTTGTCCCCAGTCCGACTCTAAAAACGTTTCTCACATTATATTGTTAACAAGAGGAACGTTGTCCCCAGTCTGACTCTAAAAACGTTCCCACATTATATTGTTAACAAGAGGAACGTTGTCCCCAGTCCGATTCTAGAAATATTCCTAACATGACATTGTTAACAAGAGAAACGTTGTCCCCACTCCGACTCTGGAAACGTTTCTCATATTATATTGTTAACAAGAGGAACGTTGTCGTTTCCGTTCTCTTGGAACTTAAGAGTTATATAATTATTCAAACTTAAAACCGATGTTAATTTTATTAAATACATGTTTGTTTTAGAATATGTTTTTGTTTCACGTGAACTGTTTGTTCTTTTGAGAAATTCTGGACGAAGCTACTGAAGGGCTATCTTCACAGAGATGGTCCTAATCTTGAACTGATAGACCAAATTAAGGCAGCTAATCAAAAGTGCCCACCGTCAACTATTGGACTGTTCTTGTCTGAATGAATAGTGGAATTTGATTATTACTCTTATTACACACCCACGCCGGTTTGCACTCTAGCCACGCTGACCACTAGACCAAGATTAGCCCTTGTTTCGATGTGTTCTGAGTGAACTTTGTTCATTAAATGTTTAAGGTCAATAATTATATTATTGTGATTATTGGCTGTAATCCCAAATTCATGTTACTGAATCAACTTAATTCTCTGACATGATTTTCGGATAACAGCAGGAACAAAATAATACAATATTTTTCAACAGTTTGTTTGTTTTCGAATTTCGCGCAAAGCTACACGAGGGATATCTGCGCTAGCCGTCCCTAATTTAGCAGTGTAAGACTAGACATCATCATACACCGCCAACTCATGGGCTACTCTTTTATCAACGAATAGTGGGATTGGCCATCACATTATAACGCCCCCACGGCTGAAAGGGCGAGCATGTTTGGTGTGGCGGGGATTCGAACTCGCGACCCTCAGATTACGAATCGACCGCCTTAACCACCTGGCCACGTCGGGCCCCTTTTTCAACTAACGCTCAAACAAAAATAGAAACAAAATATTTATTTTATACTTTAAAATAGTGTTTGATACGAGAAAGATACACACACCCTGTCTGATAAGATCTTTATAATATAGTAGATTTCATGAGATGGTGACATTTAATACAAAACAAAGGGAACATAAACTACAATATTAAATTAACATACACTTAACGTAGTATCAACTTAAAAAACACTTTTGTATGAGAAAGACGTACTGTGGTGCTCGAAGTTATGACCGTAGAACGTAAGTTGTTGTTGTGGTTTTCTTAGCGTAAAGACCTGACCACTGCGCGGGATCGAACCTTGTTTTATGAGTTGTAAGAATTTCAAGTGACACACCGGAGAATCTACGTAAATATATTTATACACAATAATAGAACTTTACAGGTGATTTGTGGGTAAATAAGGTCTATTTTGACACGGTAGTTGTTGTTTTGAATTAAGCACAAAGCTACACAATGGGCTATCTGTGCTCTGCCCACCACGGGTATCGAATCCCGGTTTTTAGCGTTGTAAGTCCTCAGACATACCGCTGAGCCACTGGGAAGCATTTTGACATGGACTATACAAATTTATGCATCGTGTGAGTCCATCTCTTCCAGTAGCACAGCGGTATGTCTGCGGACTTACAACGATAGAAACCGGGTTCGATATCCGTGGTTAACAGAGCCCAGAAAGTCCATTGTGTACGTTTGTGCTTAGGTATAAACAAACAAAAGCACTATGTGAGTAAAAACTCTCTTAGTAACACAAGGGCGTTTATGTGGACAACGTTTATAGGTGCAACACTTCGTATTACGTACATTATAAATTGTTTTAACCTTTAACCCCTGTAATACAAAACTTATACAAATCCTGTGAAGACTTTAGGAAGGTATCTTAGTGACAAATTTTATTTGGATTAATGGACATTTATAGAAACAACAGGCCAACGTATGTGATTTTCGTAATGTTTGACCTTTGATTCCCGAAAATCGGAACAGGATCTTAATTCAAAAACACAAAACAGTGTGAACGTGCTGAACATGTCACCAACACTTGTTGTCCATGTAATCTGATATATACACAGCCTTTCTAGCACTATTGTATCTCTTGTAGCCCAGCTGGCCTGATGAGTCCTAGTATTCTACGAAAGGTCTCATCGGCAAGGTATATGACGAAAACAGTGTGGTTGACACATTTCTATACACTTTAATTCTTAAGTTCAAACGGTTTCAAGATGACTGACATAAAATAAATGAGCAGCAAACATCTGTAAACAGAAATTACAATATGCCCCGTCCGTAGGGGGAAGACATGATATCGTATTGGTCACTACTATTTCCAGATTTGCCACTAACAACAAGTATTGGTTACTACTATTTCAAGATTTGCCACTAACAAGTATTGGTTACTACTATTTCAAGATTTGCCACTAACAACAAGTATTGGTTACTACTATTTCAAGATTTGCCACTAACAAGTATTGGTTACTACTATTTCAAGATTTGCCACTAATAACAACAAGTATTGGTCACTACTATTTCCAGATTTGCCACTAACAACAAGTATTGGTCACTACTATTTCTAACAACAACAAAGAAAGGTAAGAATTGGTCAGGCCATTGCATGGCCAGGTGCGTTTAGGCACTCGACTCCTAATCCGAGAGTCACGAGTTCGAATCCCCGTCACATCAAACATGCTAGCCCTTTCAGACGTGGGGGCGTTATAATATGACGGAATAATCCCAATATTCGTTGGTAAAAGAGTAGCCTAAGAGTTGGCGGTGGGTGGTGATAACTAGCTGCCTTCCCTCTAGTCCTACACTACTAAATTAGGGACAGTAAGCGCAATAGCCCTCGAGTAGCTTTGAGCGAAATTCAAGAAACAAACGAATAGACCATTTTAAATTTACTTCGTTCTTAACTATCAACTAACTGTCTAATTAAATAACTACGGTGAGGCACTTAACGATTCATTTTAACGTAAACTTTAACTAGTCCTTGATGTTACTCACCAAACTTGCAAGAATCGTCTGTCGCTGCAATCCGCTAAACAAAAAAAAAAAAATTATGTAATATTAGTCTCTTTCTTGAACCCAAAGCTGATTCATTAAATTTAAAATGATACTTAAATTGAAATTATTGTTTGTTACAATAAATTAACGAAACCTTCACTAATATTCGTTTGTTACGATATAGCTAAAATGTCTTTTAAAATCGTTTTAAATTTTTTCTTCTAACGTTCAGAGCAGTGAAAAATGAAAAATAAATCGGTTAAAAATCTGTTTTTATAGATGTCGCTGTTTTATAAAATTTTTTGAATGTTTATAAATAATCCAACCAACCGTTAAAAAATTTTAAAACGTAATTAAAATATACTGTAAAACATGCAACATGCGAATGGTGAAATAATTCTTTTACTTCTGTACATTAATGTTGCACGTGAATTTGTATAGAAAACTTAACATCTTTAATTATCATATCAGTAAAGGGAATTTTTATAAAACTGTATTAATCAATTATTATTAGTCTTTAGGGTAATTACAACTCAGGAAAAATCGACAACTATAAATTAGTGAAGTCAGATCTATAAAAGGTAGTGGCGACATTTTTGGCCGTAATCCTAATAAAATGTAACAAGAATCGGCCATCTTAGAAGATTTAGATTAATATTAAGTTTACATACTGAAATAACCATGAAACATAATCCTTCCACAAGAAAATAATTATGATAAGAAAATACCCTAATAATATTTAGAAAAGTTTTTAACACGATAGTTGACAATATCAATTAACCTATACAACAAAGAACATATATTCAATTGGCCTAGTGATCAAATTAAAATAGTATAAATAATATCTATTAACGGAACTGACGCGGTATGATTTGCAACTGTGAATTTATTTTAAGTTGATCTACTAATTAGAGCATATTTAAGATCAGGTAAAACAAATATTTCTTTGAGAAACTATGTAGTTAGTTTATTTTAATTATAGTTTCGAATGATTTCAAGAAAACACAGTTTCTTTATCGTAAACGATTTACATAGTCGTTGTTATATATACAAAAATAGTGTCTTGTAGAACTCGTTCTCATGTTGACATGGAGATGTAACTTGGAAATTAAATATGTAAAGAAACAACGATTTATAAGTTTAATAAAAAGTTTTATTAATGGTGGAACAAACTACGTTTTAACAAAACAGTGGTATGTCTCCTTCAAGTATGGTCAGAACACTGCAAGGTTTATATATCGTTACAAAGACAGGACCCAGGTATTAAATGTGACTGGACAAAGGTTTGTCAGAGATCGTTTGTTCCGGTGATTTCTATGGTTTCTACATGGACTCTGTTTTTATTTTTAGGTTGGTCTATGGGAAGAGTTGTATTCCAATGTATTGTTTCCCGTATTATATGGATTATTCGTTAAGGCTGATAACTGGAAATCACTTCTATGCACGCGATCATGTAGATCTTTGCCCCTTATTTCTTAGGGACTCGGTGTTTGTCCCATGTATTTCGCATGAAATACCATATTTTTGTTCTTCCAATATGGACACTTTCAGGTTAGGATAGTAAGACGTTGGTTTTAGGTAAAGGTTTCAATAATTCACTAGGCTAGTAAGTTCGTTAGAATTTTCTGGCACACAAAGAAAAATCACATTTGTTAAGTTTGGTTCTGTTGAAAGAGGAAAGATTAGAGCTAACATGTTTCAGTGTTTATAAGTTTCATAAAAGCCCTACATGCGATGTTTGGGTTGAAACTGCTAGATAATGGTGTGTTCTATATGTGCTTTAGTTCAATAACAAACAAAAATAGAAACAAAATATTTATTTTATACTTTAAAATAGTGTTTGATACGAGAAAGATACACACACCCTGTCTGATACGATCTTTATAATATAGAAGAGTTCATGAGATGGTGACATTCAATACAAAACAAAGGGAACATAAACTATAATATTAAATTAATAATAAACTTAAAAACTTTTGTATGACAAAGACGTACTGTGGTGCTCTAAGTTGTGACCGTAAGTTGTTGTTGTTGTGGTTTTCTTTGTGGGTGTATCTGTGTACAACTCGATTTACGTAAATGAAGTAATAAGGATATATATGCGATAGGTGGTGGGTGGCAAGGTATCTGCTGGAGTAACTTTGTTTTTATCTCGCATCTAAAAACGGAAGACAACTGTTGGGTTTTATTGCATGTGTGAAAAATTCTGACATTGGATCATAAAGTGTTTGATAACCTAATGAAACTAAATAGCATGTTGTTCCCATGTGTCCACATGCTGAATATATCGTCTTAACCAAAGTTCAGGTTTCTTGCTGTGAACGAGTTTGTTTCGAAACAGTCTTTCTTTTAATACGGACATGTAGAGGTCATTAAATGAAGGAGAAAACTTGGATCCAACCTCTATTTCATTGTTTTGTTTACAACATTGGCCTTCGTACGTGTTGTTCAAGTACTATTTTGTGATAACAAGTTCAAGTGGACAGTGTAACGCTTGTTCATAGATGAACAAAAGCCTTCTCTCGAAAAAAACTAATGTATTTCTGTAAAGCTCATAAGAATTTTAAATCCAATCAACCGCTGGGTTTCTCAACTCTTCATAAACATACCGGGATGGTCCCTCACTTAAATAACTCAGCATAAACATACCGGGATGGTCCCTCACTTAACTAACTCTTCATAAACATACCGGGATGGTCCCTCACTTAACTAACTCTTCATAAACATACCGGGATGGTCCCTCACTTAACAAACTCTTCATAAACATACCGGGATGGTCCCTCACTTAACTAACTCTTCATAAACATACCGGGATGGTCCCTCACTTAACTAACTCAGCATAAACATACCGGGATGGACCCTCACTTAACTAATTCTTCATAAACATACCGGGATGGTCCCTCACTTAACAAACTCTTCATAAACATACCGGGATGGACCCTCACTTAACTAATTCTTCATAAACATACCGGGATGGTCCCTCACTTAACTAATACTTCATAAACATACCGGGATGGTCCTCACTTAACTAATTCTTCATAAACATACCGGGATGGTCCTCACTCAACTAACTCAGCATAAACATACCGGGATGGACCCTCACTTAACTAATTCTTCATAAATATACCGGGATGGTCCCTCACTTAACTAACTCTTCATAAACATACCGGGATGGTCCCTCACTTAACTAATTCTTCATAAACATACCGGGATGGTCCCTCACTTAACTAACTCTTCATAAACATACCGGGATGGACCCTCACTTAACTAACTCTTCATAAACATACCGGGATGGTCCCTCACTTAACAAACTCTTCATAAACATACCGGGATGGTCCCTCACTTAACAAACTCTTCATAAACATACCGGGATGGTCCCTCACTTAACTAACTCTTCATAAACATACCGGGATGGTCCCTCACTTAACAAACTCTTCATAAACATACCGGGATGGTCCCTCACTTAACTAATTCTTCATAAACATACCGGGATGGTCCCTCACTTAACTAATTCTTCATAAACATACCGGGATGGTCCCTCACTTAACTAACTCAGCATAAACATACCGGGATGGTCCCTCACTTAATAAACTCTTCATAAACATACCGGGATGGTCCCTCACTTAACTAACTCTTCATAAACATACCGGGATGGACCCTCACTTAACTAATTCTTTATAAACATACCGGGATGGTCCCTCACTTAACTAACTCTTCATAAACATACCGGGATGGACCCTCACTTAACTAATTCTTTATAAACATACCGGGATGGTCCCTCACTTAACTAATTCTTCATAAACATACCGGGATGGTCCCTCACTTAACTAACTCTTCATAAACATACCGGGATGGTCCCTCACTTAACTAATTCTTCATAAACATACCGGGATGGTCCCTCACTTAACTAATTCTTCATAAACATACCGGGATGGTCCTCACTTAACTAACTCAGCATAAACATACCGGGATGGTCCCTCACTTAATAAACTCTTCATAAACATACCGGGATGGTCCCTCACTTAACTAACTCTTCATAAACATACCGGGATGGACCCTCACTTAACTAATTCTTTATAAACATACCGGGATGGTCCCTCACTTAACTAACTCTTCATAAACATACCGGGATGGACCCTCACTTAACTAATTCTTTATAAACATACCGGGATGGTCCCTCACTTAACTAATTCTTCATAAACATACCGGGATGGTCCCTCACTTAACTAACTCTTCATAAACATACCGGGATGGTCCCTCACTTAACAAACTCTTCATAAACATACCGGGATGGTCCCTCACTTAACTAACTCTTCATAAACATACCGGGATGGACCCTCACTTAACTAATTCTTCATAAACATACCGGGATGGTCCCTCACTTAACTAATTCTTCATAAACATGCCGGGATGGTCCCTCACTTAACTAATTCTTCATAAACATACCGGGATGGTCCCTCACTTAACTAACTCAGCATAAACATACCGGGATGGACCCTCACTTAACTAATTCTTCATAAATATACCGGGATGGTCCCTCACTTAACTAACTCTTCATAAACATACCGGGATGGTCCTCACTTAACTAATTCTTCATAAACATACCGGGATGGTCCTCACTCAACTAACTCAGCATAAACATACCGGGATGGTCCCTCACTTAACTAATACTTCATAAACATACCGGGATGGTCCCTCACTTAACTAATTCTTCATAAACATGCCGGGATGGTCCCTCACTTAACTAATTCTTCATAAACATACCGGGATGGTCCTCACTTAACTAACTCAGCATAAACATACCGGGATGGACCCTCACTTAACTAATTCTTCATAAATATACCGGGATGGTCCCTCACTTAACTAACTCTTCATAAACATACCGGGATGGTCCCTCACTTAACTAATTCTTCATAAACATACCGGGATGGTCCCTCACTCAACTAACTCAGCATAAACATACCGGGATGGACCCTCACTTAACTAATTCTTCATAAATATACCGGGATGGTCCCTCACTTAACTAACTCTTCATAAACATACCGGGATGGTCCCTCACTTAACTAATTCTTCATAAACATACCGGGATGGTCCCTCACTTAACTAACTCTTCATAAACATACCGGGATGGACCCTCACTTAACTAACTCTTCATAAACATACCGGGATGGTCCTCACTTAACAAACTCTTCATAAACATACCGGGATGGTCCTCACTTAACTAACTCTTCATAAACATACCGGGATGGACCTCACTTAACTAATTCTTCATAAACATACGGGATGGTCCCTCACTTAACAAACTCTTCATAAACATACCGGGATGGTCCCTCACTTAACTAATTCTTCATAAACATACCGGGATGGTCCTCACTTAACTAATTCTTCATAAACATACCGGGATGGTCCTCACTTAACTAACTCAGCATAAAC
The DNA here is from genome assembly GCF_004210375.1 of Tachypleus tridentatus. NCBI lineage: Eukaryota > Metazoa > Arthropoda > Merostomata > Xiphosura > Limulidae > Tachypleus > Tachypleus tridentatus. The sequence continues at coordinate 17,981,871 of NW_027467777.1, forward strand.
ATACCAGGATGGTCCTCACTTAATAAACTCTTCATAAACATACCGGGATGGTCCCTCACTTAACTAACTCTTCATAAACATACCGGGATGGTCCCTCACTTAACTAATTCTTCATAAACATACCGGGATGGTCCCTCACTTAACTAATTCTTCATAAACATACCGGGATGGTCCCTCACTTAACTAACTCTTCATAAACATACCGGGATGGACCCTCACTTAACTAACTCTTCATAAACATACCGGGATGGTCCCTCACTTAACAAACTCTTCATAAACATACCGGGATGGTCCCTCACTTAACTAACTCTTCATAAACATACCGGGATGGACCCTCACTTAACTAATTCTTCATAAACATACCGGGATGGTCCCTCACTTAACAAACTCTTCATAAACATACCGGGATGGTCCCTCACTTAACTAATTCTTCATAAACATACCGGGATGGTCCCTCACTTAACTAATTCTTCATAAACATACCGGGATGGTCCCTCACTTAACTAACTCAGCATAAACATACCGGGATGGTCCCTCACTTAACTAACTCTTCATAAACATACCGGGATGGACCCTCACTTAACTAATTCTTTATAAACATACCGGGATGGTCCTCACTTAACTAACTCTTCATAAACATACCGGGATGGACCCTCACTTAACTAATTCTTTATAAACATACCGGGATGGTCCCTCACTTAACTAACTCTTCATAAACATACCGGGATGGTCCCTCACTTAACTAACTCTTCATAAACATACCGGGATGGTCCCTCACTTAACAAACTCTTCATAAACATACCGGGATGGTCCCTCACTTAACTAACTCTTCATAAACATACCGGGATGGACCCTCACTTAACTAATTCTTCATAAACATACCGGGATGGTCCCTCACTTAACTAATTCTTCATAAACATGCCGGGATGGTCCCTCACTTAACTAATTCTTCATAAACATACCGGGATGGTCCTCACTTAACTAACTCAGCATAAACATACCGGGATGGACCCTCACTTAACTAATTCTTCATAAATATACCGGGATGGTCCTCACTTAACTAACTCTTCATAAACATACCGGGATGGTCCCTCACTTAACTAATTCTTCATAAACATACCGGGATGGTCCCTCACTCAACTAACTCAGCATAAACATACCGGGATGGTCCCTCACTTAACTAATACTTCATAAACATACCGGGATGGTCCCTCACTTAACTAATTCTTCATAAACATGCCGGGATGGTCCCTCACTTAACTAATTCTTCATAAACATACCGGGATGGTCCCTCACTTAACTAACTCAGCATAAACATACCGGGATGGACCCTCACTTAACTAATTCTTCATAAATATACCGGGATGGTCCCTCACTTAACTAACTCTTCATAAACATACCGGGATGGTCCCTCACTTAACTAATTCTTCATAAACATACCGGGATGGTCCCTCACTCAACTAACTCAGCATAAACATACCGGGATGGACCCTCACTTAACTAATTCTTCATAAATATACCGGGATGGTCCCTCACTTAACTAACTCTTCATAAACATACCGGGATGGTCCCTCACTTCACGTATCGTGAAATATGTCCACTCTGGCGTCTTGATGGATGGTTGGTAAAAACACCTGGTGGTATTACTGAACGTTAGAGTATTTTGTCTCTGTTCACTAACGGTATTCAAACCCGATATTTAGCACCCTTCTATTTAGCACCTTCTACCTTTTTTGAGTTCATTTACGCCTGTGACTTCTAAACATTTTCTTGTGAAAGATTTCGACACAAAACTTGGAAAATATAAAACATACTCTTCAAAACAAGAAACGCAAAAGGGATATTTTTTTTATTTTAAAGAGAAATATATGTAATAACGTTACAAGCTCAGAGTATGTGATGTTACACGTGTTAAGGCACTGATTGTCAGACCAAAATGACAATAAAAGTTGTGCACTTTGAAAACGGAGGAAAACATCGGATTTTTCGCCAAAACGCATGCGTGTCCAATAAATTTGTTTGAGAGATCTGCATGTTCTGCAAGTGCAACATGTGCAAAATCCCTATAAAAGTGACGGGTTCTCGGTTTCCATAGCTCAGTGTTAAGCCACTGACACGCAATACAGTTGTGCCAAGACTGACTGAAGCACAACGCAACAACGCCATTGGTCAATTGGAAGCAGGAGAATCTCGATCAGATGTTGCCAGAGCTGTGAATGTCCACCCAAGCACCATCACAAGGCTATGGAATCGTCACCAACAACATGAATCAACTCGTGACCGTCCACTATCTGGCAGACCTCGTGTGACCACGCCTGCACAAGATCGCTACATCCGGTTACGTCACCTTCGGGATAGGACCACCACTGCGACGTCTACTGCCTCAACCATACCAGGGCTGCGTAGGATTTCCGATCAGACCGTACGCAACCGTCTACGAGATGCAGGAATCCGACCTCGACATCCAGTCAGAGGCGTCATCCTCACCCAGCAACATCGTCAAGCACGGCTGCAGTGGACTGGGGCACATCGGGTATGGCCTCATCGACGATGGAGGCATGTTTGGTTCAGCGATAAATCACGTTTTATGCTTCGTAGGCAGGATGGAAGGACCCGTGTTTACCGTCGCCGAGGTGAACGTTTTGCAGCAAACTGTGTGCAGGAAGTTGACAGATTTGGTGCTGGCAGCGTCATGATGTGGGCTGCCATCGCCTACAATGCCAGAACAGACCTTTTGCACATTCGAGGGAATCTTACGGCTCAACGATACGTCGACGAGATTCGTAGGCCCTATGTGCAACCCATCATGGTGAACGACAACGACGTTTCAACATGACAACACCCGTCCTTACACAACCCGACTCACCACTGTCTTCTTGAGACACCACAACATCAACGTTCTTCCCTGGCCCTCCAGATCACCAGATTTAAACCCCATCGAACATCTTTGGGACGAGTTGGACCGACGTCTGCGACGGCGACAACCTCAACCGCAGACTCTACCTCAGCTTGCAGCAGCTTTGCAGACTGAGTGGACAGCCATTCCACAGGATGTGATTCGTCATCTCATCGCTTCCATGGGCAGGAAATGCCAAGCAGTTATTGATGCTCACGGGGGGCATACTCGTTATTGACGTTGAGTGATGTTAAACTTTACCTAGTAAGCGTGGACTTCGCCTTTGTAGACTTTGGATGTTCAGCAGTGAATGTGCAAAGTTTCACACATGTTATACAGAACTACCCGGAATAAACTTGTTAACAATTTGTCTCATATTTTGCCTTTTGCGTTTCTTTTTTTAAAGAGTATATAACTGGTAGAATCCTATTGAGTTTAATTTTAAACATTCAAATCCTCAGTCACCACACTTGTTTTATCAATAAATTTCTCAGTCACCACACTTGTTTTATCAATAAATTTCTCAGTCATTCCACTTGTTTTATCAATAAATTTCTCAGTCACCACACTTGTTTTATTCATCAAATCCTCACTCATTTCACTTGTTTTAGCAATAAAACCCTCACTCACCACAATTGTTTTATCCATCAAATTCTCACTCACCACACTTGTTGTATCCATCAAATCCTCAGTCATTCCACTTGTTTTATCAATAAATTTCTCAGTCACCACACTTGTTTTATCCACCAAATCCTCGCTCACCACACTTGTTTTATCAATAAAATCCTCACTCACCTTTTCCGCCATTACAACACCCTGTGCTAATAGTACGTCTTTAACGTAGGACATGGCGTATTCTCGTATTTCATTTATAGTAGGATCTGTACGTTCTCCATTCTATTGGGGGAAAATACATATTATTAAAACAATGTACACACATTTTCCGAATGAATTTGTGTAACAGATACTTTACAAATGTGTAATTTTAGTGTACTTACAAAATGAAGGTTACAACTGTGCAACAGATACGTAAAAATATTTATGATTACAAAATGAAGATTACAACTGTGAAACAGATACGTAAAAATATATGATTTTAGTGTACTTACAAAATGAAAGATTACAACTGTGCAACAGATAGTACAAATATATGATTTTAGTGTACTTACAAAATGAAGGTTTCAACTGTGCAACAGATACGTACAAATATATGATTTTAGTGTACTTACAAAATGAAGGTTACAACTGTGCAACAGATACGTAAAAATATATGATTTTAGTGTACTTACAAAATGAAGGTTACAACTGTGCAACAGATACGCACAAATATATGATTTTAGTGTACTTACAAAATGAAGGTTACAACTGTGCAACAGATACGTAAAAATATATGATTTTAGTGTACTTACAAAATGAAGGTTACAACTGTGCAACAGATACGTAAAAATATATGATTTTAATGTACTTACAAAATGAAAGATTACAACTGTGCAACAGATACGTACAAATATATGATTTTAGTGTACTTACAAAATGAAGGTTACAACTGTGCAACAGATACGTAAAAATATATGATTTTAGTGTACTTAAAAATGAAGGTTACAACTGTGCAACAGATACGTAAAAATAGTTATGATTTTAGTGTACTTAAAAATGAAGGTTACAACTGTGCAACAGATACGTAAAAATATTTATGATTACAAAATGAAGATTACAACTGTGAAACAGATACGTAAAAATATTTATGATCTTACTTCTCTCAGAGATTCATTTGGTAGCTGAATATCTATCTTGTTCAATGCCCTAACTGACCCTTGACGATCTGGCATAGCTGCTACAGTGAATTCAGCTAATAAATTACCAGGAACTTTTCTGATTAAAAACAAAATACATATTTACCTCATCAGAAACAATAACGTAAGTTTAAAGTAGAAACCTTAAATAATACGTACTTACAGAAATACGATTAACTGTATTAAACTGTTTTAAAATAGTTTATAACAATATTTTAACTCCACGAGTTTAACGCCAAATGTAATAATGTTCTTAAGACTGTATCATAGTTAGTCATATTTAATAATCATTAAAACCATGGCACTAAACATTAAGCGTGCTTAATAATGTAATTGAACGTTATATTAAACAAATATCAAAGTAGTGCCTAATACCTTTATGTAATGTATCAAATTTATATTAAAATTCGTACTTAATAGTATTATGTACAAACGAAACAAATTACAAATAACTTAATAAATACTTAATAAAATTATGATGTATACAAGCAGGGGCGTAGATCCTGGGGGGATACATCCCCCTTCACTTTAGGTGGCGGTTATGGTACATACAATCATCCCCTTTACAGTTTGGTCTGCTGAATTGTTTTATTACATCACAGGCCTATAAATTGTGTGTTTGTTCTTGTAATTCTCGTGTTCTTACCAATCTAATTACACAATTAGGCATAGATGTAGGCTTTTTCAGTAGCCGAAATGTGCATCTTTAATATAGGCGTGCTTCTAAGCTTTCGATCTAAGCGATAGTTCGTAAGTATCAGTCAGTAGGCCTAAGTATATATGCAAGGCTTGCAAGCACTATCACAGAATCTACCTACGTCTTGTGCGTAGTGTAAGATTACGTACAATTTTCATCACAGCTGATTGAACAGAGCATGAAATTCGAAAATATTACTCCCAAGCGTAAACTCCTGTGATGTAGATCTGGCAGACCATTTGTAGCTTGTAGCTGCATCAATCTTATGTGTATATCGTACGGTTTACCTACGCCATTTGTTCTTATGCATGTCTAGCCGGTTTTATTGTCGAACGCCTTACTCTCCTTAGCTGCCGAAGTCGCTGACCATAGTGTACGTTTAATGTACAGTTAACAACAGGTTCTGGTCGCTCCGATCCAGACGCGCCCTACATTACCCCCCTCCGCTCCGTTTAGTCTGAGCCTCTATTTTACAACAGGGCTCATTAGACCTGTGTTTGTGGCCCTCATTAATCCATAAAATTTCAGATTATCACCGCCCTCTAATAAAGTGCTAGTACTTTATGGTAAAAAAACAATATATTCTCTTATCGTAGATAGTAAAAATATTGTATTTTCTTGTATAATTAGAACACAAAAGGAGCGATTTCAACGGCCTGAAGCCTCTACTCGAATTGTATTGCTAGTTTTTGTTTAGGTGTTTTTATTTAATAGACGTGCTTATAGACATTATATCACAACGTGTTTCTCTTTTGATGAGCTTTAACAGGAACATAATATATTTGTGATTGTTTAAGTATTTTTCGAGAAACTTGTGTTGTAACTAGCACACATTATTGTCCCAGCGATGCCCAAGCGATCAGTCGGCTCGGTAGTCACTGTGAGGTTCGCGAGTTCGACTTAAATACATTGTACAGTTCAGTCCTACTTCCATTCTGTTCTATCTTCGTTCGTTGTACGTTAGAGTTTTTCAATAAAGACTGTATTTTAGCCTGTTGAGTCATCTGGGAAACAGATTTCAATTATGACAAGCAAGCGTCTGAAACTTTCCAATATTAGACAGTTCTACAAGCCAGTTACTAGTACTACAAGTGACAATGCAGATGTAGATAATCCAACAACCTCAAGCAAAGGAATAGAAACTTGCCATACAGAGGAAATACCATGTTCATCAGAGAACGAGTCTGAAAATGTTTGTGCAACTACTGCACATCATGAACCACCAGATAGTTGTGAAACAAGTTTATACAGTAATGAAAAATCTGACACTCCACAGATACAGTGTGGAAAGCCACATCATCCAGAACTAATACCACGACAGAAAGCAAAATCTCAAAATATCAACTTTCATGGCAAGTGGTTTGATGAGTTCCACTGGCCTCTCCAATTTCCCTGTAAAAAGGCCTCTACTTTCCGCCTTGGCACAATGAAAGCATATGACTTTTTGAGTTTGATTGTCGAATATTCAGAAGTTTACGTTTCTTACTGCGTCAAGGTTCAGCATTACGTGGACATATGTAACTGTAGATATGTACAAACAACGGGAATGCCAGTATACTCTATAAAATAACTGTAGATATGTACAAACAACGGGAATACCAGCATACTCTATCAAATAACTGAAGATATGTACAAACAACGGGGATACCAGTATACTCTATCAAATAACTGAAGATATGTACAAACAACGGGAATACCAGTATACTCTATAAAATAACTGTAGATATGTACAAACAACGGGAATACCAGAATACTCTATCAAATAACTGTAGATATGAACAAACAACGGGAATACCAGCATACTCTATAAAATAACAGCAGATATGTACAAACAAAGGGAATACGAGCATACTCTATAAAATAACAGCAGATATGTACAAATTACAGGAATGCCAGGACACGTGGTTCAAACAATGTAGGCCACATGTCCTTTACCGTGACATGATCCAATCAAGTGTTGTAGGCAGGCCACATATTTATAACACTAACGTGGTTAACGTACACTGAGCAGTGCTATATATACAGTACATAAACTATGGGATAATAAATTTCCTATTCGTTTGGACTGTTGTTTCCTTCTTTAGTAAATCATTTTCCTTTTCTATTCATTTTTTCGTTCTATAATTATATAACCTACATTTTTCCAGTAATAGTTCGTTTATTGTACAAATTACCTCAACCGACAACATTCTACTATTGTATACTTTCCTTCCACAAACTGGTTCTTAATCACGATATATCTTTTTAATATTTTCTTATTTTAGACACCATTATTCCACCTTTTCCGACTTTCCGTATAAATCTAACATGTCACCTTTTCTCTTTTTTTGATAACATTTTGGTAACTTCACAGGGTTTTCAATTCTCGTGAATTACGCCGCTGGGTTCTTGGCTTTGTTCCATGTTTCTCCTTAGTTATCTAGTTTCGATCTGTCTTCTTATAGTTTTCATAAATATAAGTAATTATTTTTAACTTAAATCACACCGTTTATTTCTACTGACTCAAATTCCACGCTAGTTTTCTTGGCTGTGTGTTATCGACACAAGATTGATGAGATAAACTGGTAAGCAGAACACGATTAAACTCTATTTGCTAAGCCTACTTCAATAAGTGGTTGCAATAAGGTTCCGTACGACGTTGCTATAACAGATTGAGGGGAATATATCAGATATCGTTCAATAACAGATAGACAGAAAAGATTTACCGTCGAATTATTTACGTCACAATATCAACAACGCAGTTAATTAAGCTCTTGGGTTTCGACGTAGAACACTCAACAATACTGCCATCGTATTCAATACGACAAGTGTTAATTTACATAAATCTCACATTCTTGTACGACTATTAAAATGTTCTATGTGTCAAATAAAACAAGCTTGCTCTAAAAGAAATAAAATCAGATATATATTTATCTCAAGTTTCAGATCTTATTCTGTCAAATATTAACACTCCTACGAAAAGTGGGGCCTAATAGGCCCCAGAGCAACTTGAAAGGTTATTAATATTAGGCTAATAATTTTGTATTTAAATGAAATTGCCATTTAAATCCATTAATGAATGGATTAACGAGATTCCCACTGTCCCTATCTACTATCTAGCGAAACCACAGCCAGGGGAACGGGCTTCGAGAAATCAGGACTAGAAACGTCTTTTCGTAGGAGTGTTAACAGCAAGGTACTGAAGGAATAATATAACGAACAAAAAAGTAGTAACACTACTAATACAGTGTATTAAGTGTCCGGTGTACTAGTGTCGGCTCTTAACAGTTTTCATCGCCTCTTGCTTCAGAAACATACTTTAGCTTTTTCATAATTAAGCTAAACTTCGTTTCATTTCAAAATTCAAGTTTGAATATGTTTTATGGTATGTTGTTACAGCCTTCAGTATACACACTAATCAGTGAAGGTCTGGTTCTTCAAGTCCAGTTGCGAAATTCTTAAAACATTCTTACAAAGACTGTTGGAAGTATTAATATAAACGCAACAAGCCAGGGATCACACAGTTTTAGGTGATAAATCACAAAAGGAATGTAATTTTTACATTCATCACTTATAGTTCACACAATGAATACTTTGTACTAGTAACTTCAGTTGTCTAATTCATCACACATTTAATAGTTTGTATTAGTAACTTCAGTTGTCTAATTCATCACACAGTTAATAGTTTGTATTAGTAACTTCAGTTGTCTAATTCATCACACAGTTAATAGTGTGTATTAGTAACCTCACTTGTGTTATTCATCAAACACAGTTAATAGTGTGTATTAGTAACCTCACTTTTGTTACTGATCAACACAGTTAATAGTGTGTATTAGTAACGTCACTTGTGTTACTGATCACACAGTTAATATTTTGTATTAGTAACCTCAATTGTGTTATTGATCAACACAGTTAATATTTTGTATTAGTAACCTCACTTGTGTTATTGATCACACAGTTAATAGTTTGTATTAGTAACCTCACTTGTGTTATTGATCACACAGTTAATAGTTTGTATTAGTAACCTCACTTGTGTTATTGATCACACAGTTAATAGTGTGTATTAGTAACCTCAATTGTGTTATTCATCACACAGTTAATAGTGTGTATTAGTAACCTCAATTGTGTTATTCATCACACAGTTAATAGTGTGTATTAGTAACCTCACTTGTGTTATTGATCACACAGTTAGTAGTGTGTACTAGTAACATCACTTGTGTTCTTGATCACACAGTTAATAGTGTGTATTAGTAACCTCACTTGTGTTACTGATCACACAGTTATAATGTGTATTAGTAACCTCACTTGTGTTTTTGATCACACAGTTAATAGTGTGTATTAGTAACATCACTTGTGTTATTGATCACACAGTTAATAGTGTGTATTAGTAATCTCACTTGTGTTACTGATCACACAGTTAATAGTGTGTATTAGTAACCTCACTTGTGTTAGTGATCAACACAGTTAATAGTGTGTATTAGTAACCTCACTTTTGTTACTGATCGACACAGTTAATAGTGTGTATTAGTAACGTCATTTGTGTTACTGATCACACAGTTAATATTTTGTATTAGTAACCTCACTTGTGTTATTGATCACACAGTTAATATTTTGTATTAGTAACCTCACTTGTGTTATTGATCACACAGTTAATAGTGTGTATTAGTAACCTCACTTGTGTTACTGATCACACAGTTAATAGTTTGTATTAGTAACCTCACTTGTGTTATTGATCACACAGTTAATAGTTTGTATTAGTAACCTCACTTCTGTTATTGATCACACAGTTAATAGTGTGTATTAGTAACCTCAATTGTGTTATTGATCAACACAGTTTATAGTTTGTATTAGTAACCTCAATTGTGTTATTGATCACACAGTTAATAGTGTGTATTAGTAACCTCACTTGAGTTATTGATCACACAGTTAGTAGTGTGTATTAGTAACATCACTTGTGTTATTGATCAACACAGTTAATAGTGTGTATTAGTAACCTCACTTGTGTTATTGATCACACAGTTAATTGTTTGTATTAGTAACCTCACTTGTGTTATTGATCACACAGTTAATAGTTTGTATTAGTAACCTCACTTGTGTTATTGATCACACAGTTAATAGTGTGTATTAGTAACCTCACTTGTGTTATTGATCACACAGTTAATAGTGTGTATTAGTAACCTCAATTGTGTTATTGATCACACAGTTAATAGTGTGTATTAGTAACCTCACTTGTGTTTTTGATCACACAGTTAATAGTGTGTATTAGTAACCTCACTTGTGTTATTCATCAAACACAGTTAATAGTGTGTATTAGTAACCTCACTTGTGTTATTGATCACACAGTTAATAGTGTGTATTAGTAATCTCACTTGTGTTACTGATCACACAGTTAATAGTGTGTATTAGTAACCTCACTTGTGTTATTGATCACACAGTTATTAGTGTGTATTAGTAACCTCACTTGTGTTATTGATCACACAGTTAATAGTGTGTATTAGTAACCTCACTTGTGTTATTCATCAAACACACTTAATAGTGTGTTTTAGTAACCTCACTTGTGTTATTGATCACACAGTTAATAGTGTGTATTAGTAACCTCACTTGTGTTATTTATCACACAGTTAATATTTTGTATTAGTAACCTCACTTGTGTTAGTGATCACACAGTTCATAGTGTGTATTAGTAACCTCACTTGTGTTATTGATCACACAGTTAATAGTGTGTATTAGTAACCTCACTTTTGTTACTGTTCACAGAACCAACAACAAAGTATCTTTGAACCAGGGTAATGGAAACCAAGTATTGATAGTAGAGTCAAGAACAAAATATTATATTTTAAAGGAAAGAAGTCTGTGCGTTCTTTATTCCTTTAATTTGTTCAACGATTTGCACTTCAAATGTTTTGAAGTAAGAATAAAGTAAAGCTGTGTTGTGTTAGTCACATTTGCTACACAAACACTTAAAGCAGTTTTGTTGACATTCGTGACGTATCTAATGTCGATTAGTCGCACGAGGAAAAAGAACATTTCAAGCGAACTTAATTACGTACACAAATAATTGTTTTTTATTACACAGCTCAAAAATATTTTAGTATATCTGTAGTTTTTAAAGAGATAACAATGAAGTAATATTCCTTCAGTCTCTGAGATCAGTCTTTGAAATGAGTTTGTTTGTTGTTGTTTTTTTTAATTTCGCACAAAGCTACTCGAGGGCTGTCTGTTCTAGCCGTCCCGAATTTAGCAGTGTAAGACTAGAGGGAAGGCAGTTAGTCATCACCCCCTACCGTCAAATCTTGGGCTACTCTTTTACCAATGAATAGTGGGATTGACCGTCGCATTATAACGCGCTCACGGCTGAAAGGGCGAGCATGTTTGACGCGACAGGGATGCGAACCCGCAACCCTCAGATTACGAGTCGCTACTTATAAAATATCGAGATATGTACATACAGAAAGTGCGTTTCCTTGGATTTTGTTTCGAAAGGCACACAATGACAATTAATTCAGGATATAACAGAACAAGGTTACTGGTCCATATGCTACTTTACGCAGTTGTTTATCCGTCTTTCATTAACGGTAGAACACAATTGTTGCTACTTATCAGCAGGTGTGTGCAGTTTGAGAGCCTCACCAGCTGTTTAACCAAATATCCATGACTGAACATGTTTCTTTATATAGTTGCCTCTTGTATGAGGATGCAAGTGGCTCAGGCCTGCTGGGAATACTGAAGCACGTGACCGTATTTATTAATACTGCTACCTGGAACGTGAGCTAGAAGAGTGATTTCGATGACTCTCTATAAATAGCGCACGTTGTCTCGAGCGATGACGTTTCATTTTATTGGTCATCCCAGACAATAATAATAACATATTTCATATCGTAAAGAAGGCGACTTGGACTCAAATTATTAAAAAACAAAAATAAGACCATATTTTGCTCATTGCTAAGTTCTGTAAATAGGTACATAAATTGGAAAAAAATCTTCTTTTTAGTATATTCGTAAAATATGAAGATGGAATCTAGGGAAAATGTATTCTAAAGATGGCTGCTTTGGATATTAAAACTTTTATTAATATAAAGTACAGAACAACGTTTCGACCTTATTAGGTCATCTGCAGGTAACAAAGAGAGTTTGCAACTGACCATTGTTAAGTGCATGTCTTAAGAACGAGAGAGTGAATGGGTACGGGATTGTAGAGGGCGCTGCAGTTAGATGTTAGGTTATTAATTAGTGTTGGTATAAAGAGGTTCCTTTGAATTTGTTTAATTTTGGTTTTAGTTGCTGTATAAGTAGGGATTATTTGATCTTGCGCTTGTTTATATTTGTTTCCCTACTTAGTATGTTGGTGTTTTTTATTGTTATGTTGTGTTTATTTGATTTGCAGTGTTCAAAACGTGTGAAGGTGTTTTGTGTGTGTGTGTTCTCTGAATCTGGTTTCCATTTTTCTGGCCCCCCGCTAGTGTAGCGATAAGTCTACGGATTTGCAACGCTAAAATCAGCGATTCGATTCCCCTCTGTGGGCTCAGCAGATAGCCTAATGTGGCTTTGCTATAAGAAAACAAACAAACAAATCATTTTTCTGCTTGTATCTCCAATTTTGAAGTCGTGTTGGTGTTGTGCTTGTCAGTGTAGTTTTTTCATAGTATGGACTTTAGTTTTGAACCTGGTTGTTGAATAAATTTGGTGTTTACTGGAATGTTCTGTTATAAGTTTTGTTTCCAAATGTTGGTTATTTGTTCGCTGATGTCATGAACATATGGTACACAGCAGTATAAGGTTTTGTAGTTTGTTGTATCTTGGGATTTGTTGTTGGTCTAGGTGTGTGTGTATAATTTTTTTCAAAGTTTTCTGAGGAAATTTGTTGATGTTGATGAAGTTTTGTTTTATTTTGTTGATTTCATCATTAATTTTATCAGGTGAACATAGTTTTGTGATTGTGTTTATTTGGTTTCTTAATATGTTGAGTTTTTGTTTCGTTTAGTGTGCCGAGACCCAGGGAATGTATAGTCCAGTATGGGTGATTTTTCTGTGGATTTCTCTTTTGACTTGTGTATCTCGTGAACCTGAGATTGAAAAATGTTATTTGGTTAGTTTTGTAGTGTTTACGGGTGAACTTACGTTGGGGTGTACAGAGCAATGATGAACTTATGTTGGGGTGTACAGAGCAATGATGAACTTATGTTTGGGTGTATAGAGCAATGATGAACTTATGTTGGGGTGTATAGAGCAATGATGAACTTATGTTGGGGTGTATAGACCAATGATGAACTTATGTTGGGGTGTATAAAACAATGATGAATTTATGTTGGGGTGTAAAGAGCAATGATGAACTTATGTTGGGGTGTATAGAGCAATGATGAACTTGTGTGGGGTGTATAGAGCAATGATGAACTTATGTTGGGGTGTACAGAGCAATGATGAACTTATGTTAGGGTGTATAGACCAATGATGAACTTATGTTGGGGTGTATAGAGCAATGATGAACTTATGTTGGGGTGGACAGAGCAATGATGAACTTATGTTGGGGTGTATAGAGCAATGATGAACTTATGTTGGGGTGTATAGAGCAATGATGAACTTGTGTGGGGGTGTATAGAGCAATGATGAACTTATGTTGGGGTGTACAGAGCAATGATGAACTTATGTTAGGGTGTATAGACCAATGATGAACTTATGTTGGGGTGTATAGAGCAATGATGAACTTATGTTGGGGTGGACAGAGCAATGATGAACTTATGTTGGGGTGTATAGAGCAATGATGAACTTATGTTGGGGTGTATAGAGCAATGATGAACTTATGTTGGGGTGTATAGAGCAATGATGAACTTATGTTGGGGTGTATAGAGCAATGATGAACTTATGTTGGGGTGTATAAAACAATGATGAACTTATGTTGGGGTGTATAGAGCAATGATGAACTTGTGTTGGGGTGTATAGAGCAATGATGAACTTGTGTTGGGGTGTACAGAGCAATGATGAACTTATGTTAGGGTGTATAGACCAATGATGAACTTATGTTAGGGTGTATAGACCAATGATGAACTTATGTTGGGGTGTATAGACCAATGATGAACTTATGTTGGGGTGTATAGAGCAATGATGAACTTATGTCGGGGTGTATAGAACAATGATGAACTTATGTCGGGGTGTATAGACCAATGATGAACTTATGTTAGGGTGTACAGAGCAATGATGAACTTATGTCGGGGTGTATAGAGCAATGATGAACTTATGTCGGGGTGTATAGAACAATGATGAACTTATGTTGGGGTTTATAGAGCAATAATGAACTTATGTTGGGGTGTATAGAGCAATGATGAACTTATGTTGGGGTGTATAGAGCAATGATGAACTTATGTCGGGGTGTATAGACCAATGATGAACTTATGTTAGGGTGTACAGAGCAATGATGAACTTATGTTGGGGTGTATAGAGCAATGATGAACTTATGTCGGGGTGTATAGACCAATGATGAACTTATGTTGGGGTTTATAGAGTAATGATGAACTTATGTCGGTGTGTATAGAGCAATGATGAACTTATGTTAGGGTGTACAGAGCAATGATGAACTTATGTCGGGGTGTATAGAGCAATGATGAACTTATGTTGGGGTTTATAGAGCAATGATGAACTTATGTCGGGGTGTATAGAGCAATGATGAACTTATGTCGGGGTGTATAGAGCAATGATGAACTTATGTTGGGGTGTATAGAGCAATGATGAACTTATGTTGGGGTGTATAGAGCAATGATGAACTTATGTCGGTGTGTATAGAGCAATGATGAACTTATGTTGGGGTGTATAGAGCAATGATGAACTTATGTTGGGGTGTATAGAGCAATGATGAACTTATGTTGGGGTGTATAGAGCAATGATGAACTTATGTCGGGGTGTATAGACCAATGAAGAACTTATGTTGGGGTTTATAGAGTAATGATGAACTTATGTCGGTGTGTATAGAGCAATGATGAACTTATGTCGGGGTGTATAGACCAATGATGAACTTATGTTGGGGTTTATAGAGTAATGATGAACTTATGTTGGGGTGTATAGAGCAATGATGAACTTATGTCGGGTGTACAGAGCAATGATGAACTTATGTTGGGGTTTATAGAGCAATGATGAACTTATGTTGGGGTGTATAGAGCAATGATGAACTTATGTTGGGGTGTATAGAGCAATGATGAACTTATGTTGGGGTTTATAGAGTCATGATGAACTTATGTCGGGGTGTATAGAGCAATGATGAACTTATGTCGGGGTGTATAGACCAATGATGAACTTATGTTGGGGTTTATAGAGCAATGATGAACTTATGTCGGGGTTTATAGAGCAATGATGAACTTATGTCGGGGTGTACAGAGCAATGATGAACTTATGTCGGGGTGTACAGAGCAATGATGAACTTATGTCGGGGTGTATAGAGCAATGATTGAGATTTTCTTCCAACTGAAATGTAATCACTTTGACAGACACACGTGTAAGGAAATTACGTAAAATAGCCAGTCATTGTTTTACTGGACCGGCATGGCTAGGTGGGTAAAGCATTCGACTCGTAATCTGAAGGTCGCGGGTTCGAATCCCCATCACACCAAACATGCTCGCCATTTTAGCCGTAGGGGCGTTATAATGTTACAATCAATCCCACTATTTGTTGGTAAAAGCGTAGCTCAAGTACTATCGAAAACTGATCGTTGGCGGTGGGTGGTGATGACTAGCTGTCTTCCCTCTAGTCTTACGTTGCTGAATTAGGAACGGCTAGCGCAGATAGCCCTCGAGTAGTTTTGCGCGAAATTCAAAACAAAAAAACAAACCATTGTTTTCCTGAGACAAAGCCGCTGTTTCCGTGAATAAAATAATCAATTCCATGAAAATTTTCCGAATAAATTACTCGTGCAAGAAGCATTTATAATGTTTATTTAAGACGTGGAAATCCGAGATAGAAAATAACAACCGTTGAATAAGACTACAGGCTGTACAGAGTGTTAATCTGATATAAAAACTAATTGCACAGCTAATGACCTGTTTGTCCCTACAAGTATGACATATAATACAGTTGTGATGTGTACAGTGGATTACACTACACAACAAAGGTTTTACTTCTTGAACACTGTTGGGTGTTTTTTATAGATGTTTGGCTGCTGATCACGAAAATCACATCCAAATTTGCCCATCACGTACCGTTTCTTCGAAATCTTCAGTTTCACCAGGACACTGCAACAATGGAGAAACGATATCAGGGCAACTGGAATCTGTCAATGCTTGCTAACTACTGTTGGACACTGTGACGTGATGCACCGGACATTGAATACAAACGAAGATCAGGAGCAAAACACTTTTAATTATGTTGAACTTAATAGCGTATTAGAAACATAAACGCAATTAAATACGTTACTGCCGGTAAACAGTTAACTGTCTATTTCTCAGAGTCCCTACGTGATGAAGCAAAACCAAAACTATATTTGTGCATACCCACCAGGTACCTGTCACAATCAGCAAAAACTTTTCAAAAAAATTGTTGTACAGTGTTATTATACAGAAGTTGTATTAAAGTATGTAAAAACAAAGCTAATGTTACCAAGGAGAACCCTTTGACCCTTCACTCATAAAGTTGGAGGACTCATGAAACGTTTATCAAAGTGAGTGTTACATAAAATCAACTTCACCATTCATCACAGAAGTTTATTACAATAGCAACCGTGATGTCGGGCCACAGCCCCTATCCGTGGCTATCTATCTAACTGGACACAAACCGATGATTTAAAGAAAGGTACAAAAGCAACATGGAGCCTAAAAATATATCTTTTTATGGAGAAAACTGTCAGTAATAGGAGACGAGGATAGTTTAATATAAGTTAATTATATCAGATCAGATGGGATAAGACAATTATTTTAGTGTGTGTCGAACATGCAAAAAAATTTAACATTAGAACAGAAACAGCCCTGGATTAATGGTGTGCCTTATATTTAGTAAAAAAAGGTTGTTATATGAACAGTAATACTGAAGTTATACACACACACACATATAAAAATATATAACTCTAACAGTTTCACAACTTGCTTTAACACTAATATTAAAGTAAAGAAAACACAACTGTTTTATAATGTGGGTTATATTAACAGTGATATGTTGTTTAAATCAGATAATGTAATTATCAAACAGTCGTTGGAATTGTGCACTCGAATGGCACGTTGTTCGCACGTGGGCTTGTGAATATTTCACTAGCTCATAGTAATCTAGTTGTAGAAGCTTCTAATTCCCAACTAGTGATAAAATGTTGAATCAACCAGCCGGTGGTGACACATACCGCAGCAGAGGTTTTGTTGAATCAAACAATCGTATTGACTATTATAACAGTTATAAACGTAAGAGTGTGTGCAGTGTCTTCACGTCTCGAACCTTGGATCCTGTGACACTCAGGTCGATATTCTAATTACTAACCTTATCATTTTATGCTAGAGATTATATTAACATTAGGATATAATTTAAAGCAAATAATATTAATAAACGAAACACACTTTTATCAGTTTTATAATAGAGATTATATTAACATTAGAATACAATTTAAAACAAATAATATTAATAAACGATACATACTTTTACCAGTTTTATAATAGAGATTATATTAACATTAGAATACAATTTAAAACAAATAATATTAATAAACGATACATACTTTTACCAGTTTTATAATAGAGATTATATTAACATTACAATATAATTTAAAACAAATAATATTAATAAACGAAACACACTTTATCAGTTTTATAATAGAGATTATATTAACATTAGAATACAATTTAAAACAAATAATATTAATAAACGATACATACTTTTACCAGTTTTATAATAGAGATTATATTAACATTAGGATATAGTTTAAAACAAATAATATTAATAAACGAAACACACTTTATCAGTTTTATAATAGAGATTATATTAATATTACAATACAATTTAAAACAAATAATATTAATAAACTATACATACTTTTACCAGTTTTATAATAGAGATTATATTAACATTAGGATATAATTTAAAGCAAATAATATTAATAAACGATACATACTTTTACCAGTTTTATAATAGAGATTATATTAACATTAGGATACAATTTAAAACAAATAATATTAATAAACGAAACATACTTTACCAGTTTTATAATAGAGATTATATTAACATTAGAATACAATTTAAAACAAATAATATTAATAAACGAAACACACTTTATCAGTTTTATAATAGAGATTATATTAACATTAGAATACAATTTAAAACAAATAATATTAATAAACGAAACACACTTTATCAGTTTTATAATAGAGATTATATTAATATTACAATACAATTTAAAACAAATAATATTAATAAACGATACATACTTTTACCAGTTTTATAATAGAGATTATATTAACATTAGAATACAATTTAAAATAAATTAATATT
Source organism: Tachypleus tridentatus (assembly GCF_004210375.1). Lineage (NCBI taxonomy): Eukaryota > Metazoa > Arthropoda > Merostomata > Xiphosura > Limulidae > Tachypleus > Tachypleus tridentatus. The sequence goes on from NW_027467777.1 coordinate 18,000,683, forward strand.
AATAAACGATACATACTTTTACCAGTTTTATAATAGAGATTATATTAACATTAGGATATAATATAAAGCAAATAATATTAATAAACGATACATACTTTTACCAGTTTTATAATAGAGATTATATTAACATTAGGATATAATTGAAAGCAAAGAAAATTAATAAACGAAATACACTTTTACCAATTTCAGTTATACTTGCATTGAAACATATAAGTCAAGTTTTACTCCCACTAGCTTATAACCCTAAATACCGAGTTTCGATACATGTGGTCGATACAACACAGGTATCTCATTATGAAGTTTTCTCTTTAGCAAACAAACAAATCAAGCGGAAAATAGAATGATTTTCCATTGGTTTTTACAATAAGTAAGTAACCCAGGGGTTAGCAAGAGATATTCTATATAATTTTACTATAAAAATATGATCTATGAATATTATATTTTTCCCATTAAAACATCAACCTGTAGGTTATCTTTAACCTTTTAAACATAACCTTGTACGTTTACAATATCCTAGAGTTGTTCTATTGATATATATATTTTTTAAAATACAGATATTATTAATAAGGTTATAACAAACACAATCATGGACCACAGACAATTAGTTCAATAACCAGTTTAGAAATATGTGTTTAGTAACCAGATAACCCTGCCAGTGACACTGTGTATTTCAATAACTTCAAGGCGTTATAATAAAACTCGTGTAACAACAAAAACAGTTTCACGTCGAAAGCGCCATCTAACAAAATTATTGTCATAACCATCCTACATGTACACGTGTAACACAATTATTGTCATAACCAACCTACATGTACAAGTGTAACACAATTATTGTCATAACCAACCTACATGTACAAGTGTAACACAATTATTGTCATAACCAACTTATATGTACAAGTGTAACACAATTATTGTCATAACCAACCTACACGTACATGTGTAACACAATTATTGTCATAACCAACCTACATGTACATGTGTAACACAATTATTGTCATAACCAACCTACACGTACATGTGTAACAAAATTATTGTCATAACCATCCTACACATACACATGTAACACAATTATTGTCATAACCAACCTACATGTACAAGTGTAACACAATTATTGTCATAACCAACCTACATGTACAAGTGTAACACAATTATTGTCATAACCAACTTATATGTACAAGTGTAACACAATTATTGTCATAACCAGCCTACATGTACAAATGTAACACAATTATTGTCATAACCAACTTATACGTACGAGTGTAACACAATTATTGTCATAACCAACCTATACGTACATGTGTAACATAATTATTGTCATAACCAACTTATATGTACAAGTGTAACACAATTATTGTCATAACCAACCTACACGTACATGTGTAACACAATTATTGCTATAACCAGCCTACACGTACATGTGTAACACAATTATTGTCATAACCAACCTACACGTACATGTGTAACAAAATTATTGTCATAACCATCCTACATGTACACATGTAACACAATTATTGTCATAACCAACCTACATGTACAAGTGTAACACAATTATTGTCATAACCAACTTATATGTACAAGTGTAACACAATTATTGTCATAACCAGCCTACATGTACAAATGTAACACAATTATTGTCATAACCAACTTATACGTACGAGTGTAACACAATTATTGTCATAACCAACCTATACGTACACGTGTAACAAAATTATTGTCATAACCATCCTACATGTACACATGTAACACAATTATTGTCATAACCAACCTACATGTACAAGTGTAACACAATTATTGTCATAACCAACTTATATGTACAAGTGTAACACAATTATTGTCATAACCAGCCTACATGTACAAATGTAACACAATTATTGTCATAACCAACTTATACGTACGAGTGTAACACAATTATTGTCATAACCAACCTATACGTACACGTGTAACACAATTATTGTCATAACCAACCTACACGTACATGTGTAACACAATTATTGTCATAACCAACCTACATGTACAAGTGTAACACAATTATTGTCATAATTAACCTACATGTACAAGTGTAACACAATTATTGTCATAACCAACCTACACGTACATGTGTAACACAATTATTGTCATAACCAACCTACACGTACATGTGTAACAAAATTATTGTCATAACCATCCTACATGTACACATGTAACACAATTATTGTCATAACCAACCTACATGTACAAGTGTAACACAATTATTGTCATAACCAACCTACATGTACAAGTGTAACACAATTATTGTCATAACCAACCTACACGTACATGTGTAACACAATTATTGCTATAACCAGCCTATACGTACAAGTGTAACACAATTATTGTCATAACCAACTTATATGTACAAGTGTAACACAATTATTGTCATAACCAGCCTACACGTACATGTGTAACATAATTATTGTCATAACCAGCCTACATGTACAAGTGTAACACAATTATTGTCATAACCAACCTACACGTACATCTGTAACACAATTATTGCTATAACCAGCCTACATGTACACGCGTAACGTAACTGTTATCAAAACAAACCTATATGTAACACGGTTACGGTCATAACCAAACAACATGCACACGTGTAACACAAAGTCATATTAATACGAAAGGTCAAGAGGTGACGATTCAGCCTATGTTGTTAATGTTATATCTGTTTGAGAGCCAGTCTTACGTCATCAAGTACTGTACTAAAATTCGTTTATAAAAATTACAGCCAACTTCCACTTAATTAACGTCGCAATGTACACGTAAATGTACGTATCGACTTTGTCCACGAGCATGGACACATCTTATAACCCATCCACTCCTGATGATATAGTTTAACCTGTTTCATTTCACATCTTACTATGTTTGTCACTTGATAGCTCATAACGATTAAACTGAATGGAATGAAATTGAAATTATTTGACACGTGGCTTATTTGTGAGTGTTACACAATGGTATATGTGCTACACAATGTGTGCTTGTTACACATTGTCTGTGCTACACAACTTAAGTAAAAAATATATGTGCTACACATTGTGTGTTTATTACACACTGTCGGTTTGACACATTAGATGTTAAACATCGAATTCTTCTGAAATGACGTCACTTATCATTCCATTCACGACAAACAATTAGTTTATGTTCGTTAAAATGTCAACCAGACACTTGAACATCATAATGTTTGTAATCACGACAACAGATCAGGATGTCAGTATAAATAATTACATATGGACAAAAATATGTTATTTGACACTATAACTATGGTGATTATGCTACACTATTAATTTCACACTAAAATAATGTGTTATGTTGGTGCTATTAGGCCTACTTTGTGTGCATTCTTTAAAAAATTGTTGTGCTTACTGGAGGAATTTAAATATTTTAATAAAATGATTAGAAAAACATTGCATTTAAATTCCATATACATATATATATACATATACAATTTTCTTAAACTCTAATCAACGTTTCGCCTATCCGGCTTTCTCAATTGTATATATTCACTCTGAGTTTGGTTGTTTTGAATATTGCGTAAAACTAATCGAGAGCTATCTGCGCTAGCCGTCCCTAATTTAGCAGTTTAACACTAGAGAGAAGGCAGCTAGTTATCATCACCCACCGCCAACTCTTGGGCTACTCTTTTACCAACGAATAGTGGGATTGACCGTAACGTTATAATGCCCCCACGGCTGAAAGGGCGAGCATGTTTGGCGCAACCGGGATTCGAACCCGCGACCCTCGGATTACGAGTCGAACGCCTTGACACGCTTGGCCATGCCGGGCCCTTTACTCTGAGAAAACTGCAAAGGCGAAACGTTAAAATATGTGGATGTGTAAACAGATCGTTATTCAGACTAGTGTGGTGTTGAAACAATAGCTTTGGAGTCCCAGGATGGGTGTTAAAGAGATATATTAACACTCCATGTATACAGAAGAGACTTTATCTTTTCAGACACTGAAACACTTCGTTCAACAAAGTACATCTACAGTTTAACACTTTTACCAAAAAGCTACCTTTTGGCACGTGCTTGTTATTATTCCTTGTTGTTTCCTAATTTTCTGTCTTCTTAATAAACTGTCATGGTACCTACGAATTAGTAGTTTATTTGTCTTGTTTCCAAATTCTATTATTCTTGTTTAATTATTGTTAACACGTAGCTTAGCAACAGTAACTATGTATGGGAACATGTTAGATAAGAAACTAATCCATTTCTCATAAAGCTAGAGTAACAGTACAGATATAAAGTAGCCAAACAATCAGACTGTATTTTGTTTCTGTGAATGTGGATCGCCAGAAGAAACATAACAACAGGATAGAACATAACTGTCATGCTCTATTACAGCAACCAGATAATTGTCATGCTCTATTTTAGAAACCAAATAACTGTCATGCTCTATTATATTAACCAGATAACTGTCATGCTCTATTACAGAAACCAGATAATTGTCATGCTCTATTATAGTAACCAGATAACTGTCATGCTCTATTATAGTAACCAGATAACTGTCATGCTCTATTTTAGTAACCAGATAACTGTCATGCTCTATTATAGTAACCAGATAACTGTCATGCTCTATTATAGTAACCAGATAACTGTCATGCTCTATTTTAGTAACCAGATAACTGTCATGCTCTATTATAGTAACCAGATAACTGTCATGATCTATTATAGTAACCAGATAACTGTCACGCTCTATTATAATAACCAGATAACTGTCATGATCTATTATAGTAACCAGATAACTGTCATGATCTATTATAGTAACCACATAACTGTCGTGCTCTATTATAGTAACCAGATAACTGTCATGCTCTATTGTAGTAGCCAGATAACTGTCATGATCTATTATAATAGCCAGATAACTGTCATGATCTATTATAGTTACCAGATAACTGTCACTTTCTATTACATTATCCAGGAATATGTCATGTTTTATCATATTATTCACCAGGTGTCTGTCATAATTAACTATATTCACCTGTAAATCAGTTAAAGTACTGTACGTTATGTACAGTTTACAGAACTACAGGGTACAAATGATGTACAAATCTGTACAAAGTCAGGAGGCAGGTAACTAATTCTTTTCTGAATTACGTAAAGAATGGTTACAACTGTATACGAATTTTCTACACCGCTACATTGACCATAACTATTTTACTAAGATATTTTTTATTTGACTGTTTTTTCCTTCAGACGAGAGGTCCACCGTTCGAAGGTTATATAGGCTTTTATTGTTTTGTGTGAATACTTACTGAACCTACGTGTACTTTGACATCATGAATCAAATATAAAACGTTTGTTAATATGACGTTCGAAATGAGCGAACGTTTTCTTATTCGGTCGTTTAGTGTTTATGCCTCGTCTAAGGCCTTACACTGCAGAAGGCCGTAAGCATCCTCGTCTTAGGCCTTAAACTATATAATCCCATTAGCATACCAGTGTCTAGAGCCCTGGACTTGCTTTTCAAACCCTTTCACTTCGAGACACTCTTTTAATGTACCAAAGTGTTTTGCAACATACGTAAACAAGTCCATTTGGCAGGCCTAGTGACGCCGTCCTACAGCAAAATATTACTGTTATATTGTGTCTCAAGGATAAAATAAATCAAATGTTAAAAAAATATATTAAATTGGTAATAAATTTACGTTAATAGATAAAATTACTTAATATTTACAAAATTCTGCGTCACACAGTTTGGAAAGAACCGCTGTGAAAGACCACAAGCATACAAGGAACCTTGGCAATACTTAGGTTAAACTAGGGAAGTGGATTAGTCGCTTAAAAGCAATAACAATTCTTGTTGTGGCTTTTTAATTTAGGCGTTCATATCTGTTGAGTTTAACACCTAAATCTGCCTCAGTTTTAATACTTTTCGAGACGTTAATTCAAAGAGATATAAAATAGCTTTAGTTTATACATCCGTTAGAAACGTTAAGTTATTATAAAACGGCCTTAAGTTTAAAAACTCGTTAGATAGGTTAAGTTAGTTAACACGATCTTGTTTGAACACTAAAACATACATTTAAATCAAACATGAGCAGTAAAATAGTAACTACACTGTTAATCAAACACGACTATATCTTACAGTCTCTTACTTCACGAACGTAAAGATTTGGGTTAAATATCGATAAGTATTTTTTGATGTTTTATTCTAAGAAAACCTTACCTTGTAACCGTTTCAAACGACCCCAGCAGAAGCCAGCCTGCCTTCTTGTGAGACGCGTTTAGTGCTGGCGCATATTTTCAATGTCTCCTGGATAGTTATGGCTTCTGCTTATCGTTGCTATGGAAACAGCTGTGGAGAGTTTCTAAGGTGTTACTTGTTTCCAGGGCTCTCGAACAGCCAGTCTCGAGAGTAACGCGTAGGTAAACACTGTAATACATTTAGTAACGCAGAGCAAAAATGTGCTGGAAAAAAACACATAGTGTTTTATTTTTAGATTAAGAAGTAGAAACCTGAATATAAGTGGCATGTCAAACCCAACATTAGAGGGAAACAATCAAAGTATTGACTACAAAGATATATATATATACAAATATATTTCCTTTGCAACGGAAAATAGTTTTCCAACCATAGTAAAAAAAGATAAAAATTAGAGACAAAACTGTTCGACTAAATTCACGAGAAAAAAAAAAAATAGTCCCTTACACAGGTATTGTACAACTTCAAAGGTCGTATGGACAACAGGTGTTATACATCTTCTAGGGCCCTGTACTGCACGATAGATAATATACATTTTCTAGGGCCCTAGACTGCACACCGTGTATTACGTTGTATAAAGACTTCTCCACTGTAATGGTTCTTCTGAAATGTTTCTTCCATCTTCATGTTTTATTATAGAAAGTTAAAACAATAAGAGTTTTGCTTTAATATTTTTATAAATTTTAACACCTTTCAACATGAAAGTTATAAAAAAATTCAAAAGTAGCTATAATTTTATTAGATATCCTTGTAGATTAATTTATATAAAGTAACGTCTGTCATGGTTTGACTGAATCTTAAGTACAACATCAAATTTTGTATAAAGAAGACAAAATCCATATTAATTTTTACTTCGTAAACAGCTTTTACAAGAAATGATATCAAGGATAAGGAATAAAAACAATTATAATTTCAACGAATATACAATTGTTGAAAAACAGCTTCTTACAGAATGCATTACGAGATTGCAGGTTCGTTTGTGAGAATTATTTACTAATTGGACCCGTTTAAACGTTTATAAATCAGCGTCATACCTCAGTTGTTGTTTTGTCCTACCGATGATGGCAAAGCCTCGTTAAATTAATTTATTGTGGGTGCTAGATGTCATATTCTTGTGCTGCAATCACACTAAAACACCAAAATGTCAAATGTAGTTCTGATACATTCCGTTCCAACTTGACATTGTAGAGTTTAGATATAACGTTCTTAGCACTGGGTACATGTGAACCTATATTGAAACTTTTAAACGTAAAGATTAACCTTCAACCTTTCTTCATTTTGACGGGAAAAAAGAAAAGAAATAGTGGGGAATAAGAAACACGTTACTTCATAACATTAAAACTAGCCTTGCCCCAAACTAGCCTTGCCCCAAATATCCTTCAGCTTTAAAGTCAATAAACGAAAGAAGAAATAGTCACAAGAAAATTATGTCTCAGTTAGACACACATCGGTGAAACAGTCACAAGAAAATTATGTCTCAGTTAGACACACATCGGTGAAATAGTCACAAGAAAATTATGTCTCAGTTAGACACACATCGGTGTAATAGTCACAAAAAAATATGTCTCAGTGAGACACACATCGGTGAAATAGTCACAAGAAAATTATGTCTCAGTTAGACACACATCGATGAAATATTTACAAGAAAATTATGTCTTAGTTAGACACATCGATGAAATATTTACAAGAAAATTATGTCTTAGTTAGACACACATCGATTAAATATTTACAAGAAAATTATGTCTCAGTTAAGCAGACATCGATGAAATATTTACAAGAAAATTATGTCTCAGTTAAGCAGACATCGATTAAATATTTACAAGAAAATTATGTCTTAGTGAGACACACATCAATAAAATATTTACAAGAAAATTATGTCTCAGTTAGACACACATCGATGAAATATTTACAAGAAAATTATGTCTTAGTTAGACACACATCGATGAAATATTTACAAGAAAATTATGTCTCAGTTAAGCAGACATCGATGAAATATTTACAAGAAAATTATGTCTCAGTTAAGCAGACATCGATTAAATATTTACAAGAAAATTATGTCTTAGTGAGACACACATCGATGAAATATTTACAAGAAAATTATGTCTCAGTTAGGCACACATCGATGAAATATTTACAACAAAATTATGTCTTAGTTAGACACACATCGATGAAATATTTACAAGAAAATTATGTCTCAGTTAGACACACATCGATGAAATATTTACAAGAAAATTATGTCTCAGTTAGACACACATCGATGAAATATTTACAAGAAAATTATGTCTTAGTTAGACACACATCGATGAAATATTTACAAGAAAATTATGTCTCAGTTAGACACACATCGATGAAATGTTTACAAGAAAATTATGTCTTAGTTAGACACACATCGATGAAATATTTACAAGAAAATTATGTCTCAGTTAGACACACATCGATGAAATATTTACAAGAAAATTATGTCTCAGTTAGACACACATCGATGAAATATTTACAAGAAAATTATGTCTCAGTTAGACACACATCAGTGAAGTATTTACAAGAAAATTATGTCTCAGTTAGACACACATTGTTGAAATATTTACAAGAAAATTATGTCTTAGTTAGACACACATCGATTAAATATTTACAAGAAAATTATGTCTCAGTTAAGCAGACATCGATTAAATATTTACAAGAAAATTATGTCTTAGTTAGACACACATCGATGAAATATTTACAAGAAAATTATGTCACAGTTAGACACACATCGATGAAATATTTACAAGAAAATTATGTCACAGTTAGACACACGTCGATTAAATATTTACAAAAAAATTATGTCTCAGTTAGACACACATCGATGAAATATTTACAAGAAAATTATGTCTTAGTTAAACACACATCGGTGAAATATTTACAAAAAAATTATGTCTCAATTTAGCAGACATCGATTAAATATTTACAAGAAAATTATGTCTTAGTTAGACACACATCGATGAAATATTTACAAGAAAATTATGTCTCAGTTAGACACACATCGATGAAATGTTTACAAGAAAATTATGTCTTAGTTAGACACACATCGATGAAATATTTACAAGAAAATTATGTCTCAGTTAGACACACATCGATGAAATATTTACAAGAAAATTATGTCTTAGTTAGACACACATCGATTAAATATTTACAAGAAAATTATGTCTCAGTTAAGCAGACATCGATTAAATATTTACAAAAAAAATTATGTCTCAGTTAGACACACATCGATGAAATGTTTACAAGAAAATTATGTCTTAGTTAGACACACATCGATGAAATATTTACAAGAAAATTATGTCTCAGTTAGACACACATCGATGAAATATTTACAAGAAAATTATGTCTTAGTTAGACACACATCGATTAAATATTTACAAGAAAATTATGTCTCAGTTAAGCAGACATCGATTAAATATTTACAAAAAAAATTATGTCTTAGTGAGACACACATCGATGAAATATTTACAAGAAAATTATGTCTTAGTTAGACACACATCGATGAAATATTTACAAGAAAATTATGTCTCAGTTAGACACACATCAGTGAAGTATTTACAAGAAAATTATGTCTCAGTTAGACACACATTGTTGAAATATTTACAAGAAAATTATGTCTTAGTTAGACACACATCGATTAAATATTTACAAGAAAATTATGTCTCAGTTAAGCAGACATCGATTAAATATTTACAAGAAAATTATGTCTTAGTTAGACACACATCGATGAAATATTTACAAGAAAATTATGTCTCAGTTAGTCACACATCGATGAAATATTTACAAGAAAATTATCTCTTAGTGAGACACACATCGGTGAAATAGTCACAAGAAAATTATGTCTCAGTTAGACACACATCGGTGAAATAGTCACAAGAAAATTATGTCTCAGTTAGACATACATCGATGAAATATTTACAAGAAAATTATGTCTCAGTTAGACACACATCGATGAAATATTTACAAGAAAATTATGTCTTAGTTAGACACACATCAGTGAAATATTTACAAGAAAATTATGTCTCAGTTAGTCACACATCGATGAAATATTTACAAGAAAATTATGTCTTAGTTAGACACACATCAGTGAAATATTTACAATAAAATTATGTCTCAGTTAGTTACACATCGATGAAATATTTACAAGAAAATTATGTGTTAGTTAAACACACATCGATGAAATATTTACAAGAAAATTATGTCTTAGTTAGACACACATCGATGAAATATTTACAAAAAAATTATGTCACAGTTAGACACACATCGATGAAATATTTACAAGAAAATTATGTCACAGTTAGACACACGTCGATTAAATATTTACAAAAAAATTATGTCTCAGTTAGACACACATCGATGAAATATTTACAAGAAAATTATGTCTTAGTTAAACACACATCGGTGAAATATTTACAAAAAAATTATGTCTCAATTTAGCAGACATCGATTAAATATTTACAAGAAAATTATGTCTTAGTTAAACACACATCGATGAAATATTTACAAGAAAATTATGTCTCAGTTAGACACACATCGATGAAATGTTTACAAGAAAATTATGTCTTAGTTAGACACACATCGATGAAATATTTACAAAAAAATTATGTCTCAGTTAGACACACATCGATGAAATATTTACAAGAAAATTATGTCTTAGTTAGACACACATCGATTAAATATTTACAAGAAAATTATGTCTCAGTTAAGCAGACATCGATTAAATATTTACAAGAAAATTATGTCTTAGTGAGACACACATCGATGAAATATTTACAAGAAAATTATGTCTTAGTTAGACACACATCGATGAAATATTTACAAGAAAATTATGTCTCAGTTAGACACACATCAGTGAAGTATTTACAAGAAAATTATGTCTCAGTTAGACACACATTGTTGAAATATTTACAAGAAAATTATGTCTTAGTTAGACACACATCGATTAAATATTTACAAGAAAATTATGTCTCAGTTAAGCAGACATCGATTAAATATTTACAAGAAAATTATGTCTTAGTTAGACACACATCGATGAAATATTTACAAGAAAATTATGTCTCAGTTAGTCACACATCGATGAAATATTTACAAGAAAATTATCTCTTAGTGAGACACACATCGGTGAAATAGTCACAAGAAAATTATGTCTCAGTTAGACACACATCGGTGAAATAGTCACAAGAAAATTATGTCTCAGTTAGACATACATTGATGAAATATTTACAAGAAAATTATGTCTCAGTTAGACACACATCGATGAAATATTTACAAGAAAATTATGTCTTAGTTAGACACACATCAGTGAAATATTTACAAGAAAATTATGTCTCAGTTAGTCACACATCGATGAAATATTTACAAGAAAATTATGTCTTAGTTAGACACACATCAGTGAAATATTTACAATAAAATTATGTCTCAGTTAGTTACACATCGATGAAATATTTACAAGAAAATTATGTGTTAGTTAAACACACATCGATGAAATATTTACAAGAAAATTATGTCTCAGTTAGACACACATCGATGAAATATTTACAAAAAAATTATGTCTCAGTTAGACACACATCGATGAAATATTTACAAAAAAATTATGTCTCAGTTAGACACACATCGATGAAATATTTACAACAAAATTATGTCTCAGTTAAACACACATCGATGAAATATTTACAAGAAAATTATGTCTCAGTTAGACACACATCGATGAAATATTTACAAGAAAATTATGTCACAGTTAGACACACATCGATGAAATATTTACAAGAAAATTATGTCTCAGTTAGACACATATCACACAATTGAACACGAGAATATGAAACGACAAGTTTTGTTTACTTCCAGACGAATTCAATCAAATAGCCTTTGATAGTTCATGTCACTAAGACGTATTACACTGATAACAAATAACAAGTGTTGATAAGAACTTGTAACTAGGACATTGTAGTTATTGTAGTAATTATAGAAACGTGTTGATAAGAACTTGTAACTCGGACATTGTAGTTATTGCAGTAAATATAGAAACTTGTGTTAATAAAATATTGTACCTAGGCCATTGTAGTTACTGTAGCAATTACAGGAACATGTTGATAAGAACTTGTAACTCGGCTATTGTAGTTACTGTAGTAATTATATAAACATGTGTTTATAAGACCTTGTAACTAGGTCATTGTAGTAACTGTAGTAATTATAGAAACGTGTTGGTAAGAACTTGTAACTAGACCTTGTAGTTACTGTAGTAATTATAGAGACATTGTGATAGGAACATGTCACTAGATCAACATTTTGGTTACGACTGTTTATGTCTATGCTTGAAGTAACTCTTGAATAACTTTATCTATTATCTAACATTTTAAATGGGTTATTTACCATTAGCAACGTTTCTATTGCTTTATTACCACTATGTTAAAACTTCCCTTTTAGAAATAGTAAACCCATCTGTTTATTGGTTAGCACTGAATTTAAACAGTTGTGGTTTCTTCTCGTAACTGATATTATTGTCGTACCTACATGGTTTCGAGATGCTCTTTGCGCCAAAGAGTAAACTTGTTGTTTGTTTTTGAATTTCGCGCAAAGCTACACGAGGGCTATCTGCGCTAGCCGTCCCTAATATAACAGTGTAAGACTAAAGGGAAGGCAGCTAGTCATCACCACCCACCGCTAACTCTTGAGCTACTCTTTTACCAACGAATAGCGAGATTGACCGTAATATTATAACGCTCCTGCTTCTGAAAGTGCGAGCATGTTTGGTATGAAGGGGATTCGAACCTGCGACCCTCAGATTACAAGTCGAGTGCCTTAACCACCTGGCCATGCCGGGCCTCAAAACTTGTTGAAAACAAAAATGTAAATACAGTGACATTAGATACGCTAAACTTTTAAAGAAGTGAAATAAAAATTTCAGTTTATAATTAAGTTTAAATTAGTCACTCTCTCCAGGTCGTGTGTGACTTCCTCTTTTCAGTAAAATTGACACTCATCAAATTAGTATAAATGCTTTTTTACACCCGATGGGGGGATGATTTTACAACCACTTATGTGGACTGTTCAATTTGCAAATTGGTAATCTCTGATTACGTGAACCTGAAAGCTGTAAACATGCAGTCACAGAGTAATCTTGTTGCCACGATACTTGCATGTATACTTAGGCCTACTGACTGATACTTACGAACTATCGCTTAGATCGAAAGCTTAGACGCACGCCTATATTAAAGATGTACATTTCGGCTACTGAAAAAGCCTACATCTAGGCCTAATTATGTAATTCGATTGGTAAGAACACGAGAACCACAAGAACAAACACACAATTTGTAGGACTGTGATGCAATAAAACAATTCAACAGACCAAACTGTTGGGGGGGATGATTGTATGCACCATACCCCCACCTAAAATGAAGAGGGAGATGTATACCCTCATACCCCTAGGATCTACACCCTGGAGCCTACGACTGCTTTAAAAGTTAAGCACTTTTCCCAATAATCCACCGTGTGGACAATACAAACTTGATTTTTTTGAGCAAGACGGAACATTCTAGAGGTAAATATCAGAAGAGCCCTTGTAGAGTTTGTATTATTACGTAAGGAGACTACTGTCAAATAGAATTAATTAAAAACCTTGTTCCTGCACCTGTTTGTCTGTTATGACCCTTAAACAAAATCGAATCCCGTATTTTAGAGTTGTAAGTTTACGGATCTGTCCCACTTAGATACAACACTTTATAGTTGAGCTAATAGGCTGAGAAAGAAGTGCGGTCGTTATAAAACATAAATGTATGAATACTTTTTTGTGTGTATTGTTAACTGATTTGGAGGGTCCTGCGCAAGTTCTTCGAGTATCATTGGTTAATTTGAGCTTTCAGTTAATAGATCCAATTTATATCGACATCATAAAAACAGCATCATAGTTTCTTTATTATTTATACTAATTTGTCAGTAATTTAACTTGCATTAGGTCTAGAACTAGATTATCGTCTGTGATGACGTAAGGAACTTTTAGCGTTGTTTTGTTCTGTAGGTTGAATAATTGTGGCAAGACGAACACGCAATTTTATTATCTTCCAAAGGTTAAATTGTTTTCACATCATTATCAGATATTACTTTTTCCTTAATATAATACATTTACAGAAAGATTTATTATAACAGTTAAATATTTGCGTAGAATTAAAATCAACCTGTGCTCAGCATGTAGTGAAAAGGTAGTTACAAATATTAACACGAGATGGCAGCAGCTTTATAAGTTGACTCTCAATCACAGGAATTTTTTATTACTTTTATTTTTTCTTGTATTTTTTGTCGCTAATAACAGAATCAAAAGTATAATTCCATATTTGTATTCATGGACGGAACAGTAATTATCTAATATGTTGTTTATTTTATACAAAGAATGTCTCTATTATCACTGGCAAGATTTAATATTCTGATAGGAGAAGAATTATTTGGATACAAACCAAGCGTCTTTAAAAGTACAATGAAGGTTTTTTTATTATATTGTTGTCACCTCCGGAACATGTGATAGATTAATCTATTCTGTTGACTGGACTTACCTTATTCAACCACATATTTCACAGTTAAAAAAGCGGCACGTACTAACTGGCCTTGGTGTCTCCTGGTGTAAAATCAGTGAGCTTGTAGCGCAAAATTAGGGTTTCGATACCTGCGGTGGGTTAGCACAATTAGTCCATTGTGTAGCTTTAGGCTTTATAACATAAACCAGTCTTGAATGCTAGTAGACAAATCTAGAAATAAAATGATGCACAAGTAATCCAAAAATGACAAGTCAAAAATCTAAAAAAAATAAATAAAACAAACACTACATGTCGTTTGTCTTCTGTTTTACGTAGGTTTAACAGCAAATTCTTGCCCACTATTGTATCGCTACTTAATGTTCGGATTGGAATTTTCAATGGGAATTTATTTTTCCTTGTACGACACAGCTTCATTGAGAGACACCATGGAACGGGGCTAAGAGACTATAATAGAGACACCTGGTGGAGGCTTAAAGGTTATTAGATCAGAGACCCCTTGGTACAGGGACTAAATGGTTACATCAGAGACCTCATGACACAGGATTAAACGGTTACATCAGAGACACCATGGTACAGGGACTAAATGGTTACATCAGAAACCTCATGACACAGGATTAAACGGTTACATCAGAGACACCATGGTACAGGGACTAAATGGTTACATCAGAGACCTCATGACACAGGATTAAACGGTTACATCAGAGACACCAAAGTACAGGGCTAAACGGTTACATCAAAGATATCATGGTTTATAAGTAATAATTAGAGAAAGTCTACTCTTAACCAGGATTGGTCAAAACTTTCTTAAAGACAATAAAACAAAGGGTAACTTTATAAGTAAACGGCAACGAAGGGTCTGGTGGTTGAGAACTCAACTCGTAATCTAAGGGTCGCGAGTTCGAATACCTTTATTCAGAGTGTTGGACCTCTCACATGTGAGAATGCAATAACCAACGATCAATCCCACTATTCGTTCGTAAAAGAGTAGCCCAAGAGTTGGCGGTGGGTAGTGATGACTAGCTGCCCTCCCTCTAGTCTTACACTACCACATTAAAGACGGCTAGCACACATAGCCCACATGTAGCTTTGCGCGAAATTAAAAATAAACCAAACTTGTTTTAACCTTACCTATTTTATAACAGTTCTCTAATTGTAACATAGGAACGCCTGTGTAAAACTAATTATAACATAAGAACACTGGTTTAAGACTAATCATAACATTGTAACACTGGTGTCACAGTAATAATAACACTGGAACACTAGTGTATCACGAATTACAACATAGGAACGCCAGTATAACACTTGTTATAACATAGAAAAGCTGGTGTAACACTAGTTATAACATAAAAACCCTGGTGTAACACTAGTTATAATAAATAATAATAGAAAAGCTAAAATAAATTATCATTTACTCTGATAATTTAAATTTCCTTGGCAACCTGCTTACGAAATATGCAATATGTACAATGCTAAAATTCAGAGTTCGATTCCACACGCAGATAGCCTATTAATTCGAAGCAACAAATAGAATATTTATTTCTCTGAATGTTTTTGGCAGAATGACATACCAGTGCGGTTCATTTCGGTAGATTTTGTTTGTTTGAAATTAAGCGCAAAACAACACAATGGACTATCTGTACTCTGCCCACCATGGGTATTGAGACCCGGATTGTAGCTTTGTAAATCCGCAGACATTCCGCTGTGCTATTGAAGAAAGGAGTCAAAGGAATTTATAAGCAAAGATAAAAAAAAAAAAACACTCCTATCGAGAAACAACGTATTTACTTTCTACCGCTAGATTTTCACTACGTTTCATATTAGATGCACTGTTCGTGCCCTGACAGGAGCATAT
The DNA here is from genome assembly GCF_004210375.1 of Tachypleus tridentatus. Lineage (NCBI taxonomy): Eukaryota > Metazoa > Arthropoda > Merostomata > Xiphosura > Limulidae > Tachypleus > Tachypleus tridentatus. Next base: position 18,017,297 of record NW_027467777.1, read on the forward strand.
TTAAAGAGGACGGGGAGGGTTGTCATAAGACTTGAGTACGCATTGGAATGCGTCGTATTTATCAGTACAGCTGTCTGTAAAGATATTTTTTCTGGAATTTGACAAGCCAACCTCTTGACTCTTCGAGGCCTCCTATTAGAACGTCACGTGAGAGGTCAACATGAACAGCGGGAGATTCTGGCTTTTGTGGACTGTCTTACTTTGCCTCATGTCGTTCATACAGCAAAAAGAAATAAAAAAACATTTTTAAAAAGTCTCGTTCAGCATTGGTTTTCATAAACACGCTTTGAATCTATTATTTTTGTAGAAATGTCAAGGTTTTGTGTCGTATTCGGATATTAGGTTGAGATTTTCAATGTCGTTGGTATACATATCTGTTATATCATTTTTCGCAAGTATTATCTATATAAGAAACTCTCAGTAGGAATATCCCAATACTCTCTCGTATAACAAATGCATATTTTTTCATATGGTATAAACGTAGTACACTTGTCGCAAATATCATTTATTAAATTCCTCGTACGATGAAGGTAAACCATGTTCCAAACATCGTCTATGAAATTCTTTACATAATAAAGACATGTTAAGCCTATCTCACCTACAATCCCTGCAAATTCATTACGGAATACATATGCCATGCCCATGTCTCGAACATTACATTTATAAGTTGTTAAGCATACCAAAGTTGAATACGTCATATTCCAGTAATTTTGGAGTTTCACAACATTGTTAAAGTCCACTTACCATGTTCTATATAATAACCTTACAGTTTAGTTTTCCTTGCAATGGGCTCTGTTGTAAGGCTGTCATATATTTAACATACAAGGACGACAGTTTCCCAACACTCCTTTCGACAGTTCAAATAAAATAGCACGTATACCCGTTTCATTCTCCAGTTGGATCAGGTATGTGACAGTTGAACTGACAAGTCGTGGAAGCAGCTTGTATACACGGTACTTGTGTCGCTCATCCAGACGGAAACCGTTCTTGATCATGTTACGTATTGTTGCCATGGATACGTAGACAGCTATTTCTACCAACTTTTGTGTATGTTGAATGCCATCTATTACAAAACGCTGCACTCTGCTAACCACAGTGGGATACGACTTGGCTCAGGTCTCTTTCTCGGTGGCCCTTAAAGCCCAAGTTGATCCATACTTCTTGTTTGTCAATGTCTTTAGTATAAGATATATTCAGGCATTTTAAATCCCCGATATTGACACATCTTTATTATCCGAAAGTGTTGTTACACGCCCATCCCAACAGCAATAATTTAGGTGGCATCACACTACCTACGAAGCACCAAACAATGTTAAATACGACACACTAAACCTGTAAGTCTCTATCTACCGGTATATCAATCTGTCTATATTTTTCCTATGAAGAAAAATAATTTCGACTGTTAAAGAAAGTGGCATTAAAGAAGTAATGTCAACAACACAGGCCTGCGATGGTTTTATTGTCTTGAAATATGTACATGTTCTACAGTAATCACAGTACGCTGAATCCGAAAAGGATATCCATTTCTCTCCATCACGTACAGAATTTTTACAAAACGTCATATGTGCTTTTACATAAGTGAATCGTTTTCATCGAAATCGGGTAAGGTTTCCTTATGTTTAAACTGTTGACAACCACTGGCTATAGATTTCTCTAAGCCAATTGCGACGTGAGAGTCTTACCGATCGTTCTAGAACCCACGAGACACACACCGCGAGAATATGAACAGTTAAGAGGCCACATGACACTTCATTGCTACATAGTATTTCTTAGTGCTTGCATTTAACATTATTTTTTTCTTTCAGTGTTATTTATTCGTTGATATGGCAACAAGATGTTGTGTAAACAACCCAAACGTATTCTATTATACTTGTGGTAAATTTGATCTCAGTAAGAGTGTTTCTCTTTCCGAATAGTAAAAAATCCTTACCCGATAGAAAAAAAATTAATATTATTTTCGAAATTTGCGTAACTGAATTACAGAAAAGTCCGTTAATAAACCAGAACAATTTTAATGCAGGCCTTTTTGTTGCTCACGCGTGCAAATGAATCATCTAGAGCAGGAATCACCAAACTTTTTTCATGGGGGCCCAGATTACTTGTAGAGTGAGAAGAACGGGCCACATGATCATCATGTTCAATACTCATAAGCTAGAACAGGGGTCACCAAACTGTTTTCACAAGGGGCCAGATTACTTGGAGAATGAGAAGAACGGGCCACATGATCATCATGTTCAATACTCATAAGCCAGAACAGGGGTCACCAAACTGTTTTCACAGAGAGCCAGATTACATGGAGAATGAGAAGAACGGGCCACATGATCATCATGTTCAATACTCATAAGGTAGAACAGGGGTCACCAAACTGTTTTCACAGAGAGCCAGATTACATGGAGAATGAGAAGAACGGGCCACATGATCATAATGTTCAATACTCATAAGCTAGAACAGGGGTCACCAAACTGTTTTCACAGGGGGGCAGATTACTTGAAGAATGAGAAGAACGGGCCACATGATCATAATGTTCAATACTCATAAGCCAGAACAGGGGTCACCAAACTGTTTTCACAGGGGGGCAGATTACTTGAAGAATGAGAAGAACGGGCCACATGATCATAATGTTCAATACTCATAAGCTAGAACAGGGGTCACCAAACTGTTTTTACAGGGGGCCAGATACTTGGGGAAGGAGAAGAACGGGCCACATGATCATTATGTTCAATACTCATAAGGTAAAACAGGGGTCACCAAACTGTTTTCACAGGGGCCAGATTACTTGAAGAATGAGAAGAACAGGCCACATGATCATAATGTTCAATACTCATAAGCTAGAACAGGGGTCACCAAACTGTTTTCACAGGGGGCAGATTACTTGAAGAATGAGAAGAACGGGCCACATGATCATAATGTTCAAAACTCATAAGCCAGAACAGGGGTCACCAAACTGTTTTCACAGGGGGCAGATTACTTGAAGAATGAGAAAAACGGGCCACATGATCATAATGTTCAATACTCATAAGCTAGAACAGGGGTCACCAAACTGTTTTTACAGGGGGCCAGATACTTGGGGAAGGAGAAGAACGGGCCACATGATCATTATGTTCAATACTCATAAGGTAAAACAGGGGTCACCAAACTGTTTTCACAGGGGGCCAGATTACTTGAAGAATGAGAAGAACGGGCCACATGATCATAATGTTCAATACTCATAAGCTAGAACAGGGGTCACCAAACTGTTTTCACAGGGGGGCAGATTACTTGAAGAATGAGAAGAACGGGCCACATGATCATAATGTTCAATACTCATAAGCCAGAACAGGGGTCACCAAACTGTTTTCACAGGGGGGCAGATTACTTGAAGAATGAGAAGAACGGGCCACATGATCATAATGTTCAATACTCATAAGCTAGAACAGGGGTCACCAAACTGTTTTACAGGGGCCAGATACTTGGGGAAGGAGAAGAACAGGCCACATGATCATTATGTTCAATACTCATAAGCTAGAACAGGGGTCACCAAACTGTTTTCACAGGGGGGCAGATTACTTGGGGAATGAGAAGAACGGGCCACATGATCATTATGTTCAATACTCATAAGGTAAAACAGGGGTCACCAAACTGTTTTCACAGGGGGCCAGATTACTTGAAGAATGAGAAGAACGGGCCACATGATCATAATGTTCAATACTCATAAGCTAGAACAGGGGTCACCAAACTGTTTTCACAGGGGGGCAGATTACTTGAAGAATGAGAAGAACGGGCCACATGATCATAATGTTCAATACTCATAAGCCAGAACAGGGGTCACCAAACTGTTTTCACAGGGGGGCAGATTACTTGAAGAATGAGAAGAACGGGCCACATGATCATAATGTTCAATACTCATAAGCTAGAACAGGGGTCACCAAACTGTTTTTACAGGGGGCCAGATACTTGGGGAAGGAGAAGAACGGGCCACATGATCATCATGTTCAATACTTATGAGCTAGAACAGGGGTCACCAAACCGTTTTCAAGGGGGCCAGATTACTTGGGGAATGAGAAGAACGGGCCACATGATCATCATGTTCAATACTCATAAGGTAGAACAGGGGTCACCAAACTGTTTTCACAGGGGGGGCAGATTACTTGAAGAATGAGAAGAACGGGCCACATGATCATCATGTTCAATACTCATAAGGTAGAACAGGGGTCACCAAACTGTTTTCAGAGGGGGCCAGATTACTTGGAGAATGAGAAGAACGGGCCACATGATCATAATGTTCAATACTTATGAGCTAGAACAGGGGTCACCAAACCGTTTTCAAGGGCGCCAGATTACTTGGGGAATGAGAAGAACGGGCCACATGATCATAATGTTCAATACTTATGAGCTAGAACAGGGGTCACCAAACTGTTTTCAAGGGGGCCAGATTACTTGGGGAATGAGAAGAACGGGCCACATGATCATAATGTTCAATACTTATGAGCTAGAACAGGGTCACCAAACCGTTTTCAAGGGGGCCAGATTACTTGGGGAATGAGAAGAACGGGCCACATGATCATTATGTTCAATACTCATAAGGTAGAACAGGGGTCACCAAACTGTTTTCACAGGGGGGCAGATTACTTGAAGAATGAGAAGAACGGGCCACATGATCATAATGTTCAAAACTCATAAGCCAGAACAGGGGTCACCAAACTGTTTTCACAGGGGGGCAGATTACTTGAAGAATGAGAAAAACGGGCCACATGATCATAATGTTCAATACTCATAAGCTAGAACAGGGGTCACCAAACTGTTTTACAGGGGCCAGATACTTGGGAAGGAGAAGAACAGGCCACATGATCATTATGTTCAATACTCATAAGGTAAAACAGGGGTCACCAAACTGTTTTCACAGGGGGCCAGATTACTTGAAGAATGAGAAGAACGGGCCACATGATCATAATGTTCAATACTCATAAGCTAGAACAGGGGTCACCAAACTGTTTTCACAGGGGGGCAGATTACTTGAAGAATGAGAAGAACGGGCCACATGATCATAATGTTCAATACTCATAAGCCAGAACAGGGGTCACCAAACTGTTTTCACAGGGGGGCAGATTACTTGAAGAATGAGAAGAACGGGCCACATGATCATAATGTTCAATACTCATAAGCTAGAACAGGGGTCACCAAACTGTTTTTACAGGGGGCCAGATACTTGGGGAAGGAGAAGAACGGGCCACATGATCATTATGTTCAATACTCATAAGCTAGAACAGGGGTCACCAAACTGTTTTCACAGGGGGGCAGATTACTTGGGGAATGAGAAGAACGGGCCACATGATCATTATGTTCAATACTCATAAGGTAAAACAGGGGTCACCAAACTGTTTTCACAGGGGGCCAGATTACTTGAAGAATGAGAAGAACGGGCCACATGATCATAATGTTCAATACTCATAAGCCAGAACAGGGGTCACCAAACTGTTTTCACAGGGGGGCAGATTACTTGAAGAATGAGAAGAACGGGCCACATGATCATAATGTTCAATACTCATAAGCTAGAACAGGGTCACCAAACTGTTTTTACAGGGGGCCAGATACTTGGGGAAGGAGAAGAACGGGCCACATGATCATTATGTTCAATACTCATAAGGTAAAACAGGGGTCACCAAACTGTTTTCACAGGGGGCCAGATTACTTGAAGAATGAGAAGAACGGGCCACATGATCATAATGTTCAATACTCATAAGCTAGAACAGGGGTCACCAAACTGTTTTCACAGGGGGGCAGATTACTTGAAGAATGAGAAGAACGGGCCACATGATCATAATGTTCAAAACTCATAAGCCAGAACAGGGGTCACCAAACTGTTTTCACAGGGGGGCAGATTACTTGAAGAATGAGAAAAACGGGCCACATGATCATAATGTTCAATACTCATAAGCTAGAACAGGGGTCACCAAACTGTTTTTACAGGGGGCCAGATACTTGGGAAGGAGAAGAACGGGCCACATGATCATTATGTTCAATACTCATAAGGTAAAACAGGGGTCACCAAACTGTTTTCACAGGGGCCAGATTACTTGAAGAATGAGAAGAACAGGCCACATGATCATAATGTTCAATACTCATAAGCTAGAACAGGGGTCACCAAACTGTTTTCACAGGGGGCAGATTACTTGAAGAATGAGAAGAACGGGCCACATGATCATAATGTTCAATACTCATAAGCCAGAACAGGGGTCACCAAACTGTTTTCACAGGGGGCAGATTACTTGAAGAATGAGAAGAACGGGCCACATGATCATAATGTTCAATACTCATAAGCTAGAACAGGGGTCACCAAACTGTTTTTACAGGGGGCCAGATACTTGGGGAAGGAGAAGAACGGGCCACATGATCATTATGTTCAATACTCATAAGCTAGAACAGGGGTCACCAAACTGTTTTCACAGGGGGGCAGATTACTTGGGAATGAGAAAAACGGGCCACATGATCATTATGTTCAATACTCATAAGGTAAAACAGGGGTCACCAAACTGTTTTCACAGGGGGCCAGATTACTTGAAGAATGAGAAGAACGGGCCACATGATCATAATGTTCAATACTCATAAGCTAGAACAGGGGTCACCAAACTGTTTTCACAGGGGGGCAGATTACTTGAAGAATGAGAAGAACGGGCCACATGATCATAATGTTCAATACTCATAAGCCAGAACAGGGGTCACCAAACTGTTTTCACAGGGGGGCAGATTACTTGAAGAATGAGAAGAACGGGCCACATGATCATAATGTTCAATATTCATAAGCTAGAACAGGGGTCACCAAACTGTTTTTACAGGGGGCCAGATACTTGGGGAAGGAGAAGAACGGGCCACATGATCATCATGTTCAATACTTATGAGCTAGAACAGGGGTCACCAAACCGTTTTCAAGGGGGCCAGATTACTTGGGGAATGAGAAGAACGGGCCACATGATCATCATGTTCAATACTCATAAGGTAGAACAGGGGTCACCAAACTGTTTTCACAGGGGGGCAGATTACTTGAAGAATGAGAAGAACGGGCCACATGATCATCATGTTCAATACTCATAAGGTAGAACAGGGGTCACCAAACTGTTTTCAGAGGGGGCCAGATTACTTGGAGAATGAGAAGAACGGGCCACATGATCATAATGTTCAATACTTATGAGCTAGAACAGGGGTCACCAAACCGTTTTCAAGGGCGCCAGATTACTTGGGGAATGAGAAGAACGGGCCACATGATCATAATGTTCAATACTTATGAGCTAGAACAGGGGTCACCAAACTGTTTTCAAGGGGGCCAGATTACTTGGGGAATGAGAAGAACGGGCCACATGATCATAATGTTCAATACTTATGAGCTAGAACAGGGGTCACCAAACCGTTTTCAAGGGGGCCAGATTACTTTGGGAATGAGAAGAACGGGCCACATGATCATTATGTTCAATACTCATAAGGTAGAACAGGGGTCACCAAACTGTTTTCAAAGGGGGCCAGATTACTTGAAGAATGAGAAGAACGGGCCACATGATCATTATGTTCAATACTCATAAGGTAGAACAGAAGTCACCAAACTGTTTTCAAACGGGGCCAGATTACTTGAAGAATGAGAAGAACGGGCCACATGATCATCATGTTCAATACTCATAAGGTAGAACAGGGGTCACCAAACTGTTTTCACAGGGGGCCAGATTACTTGGAGAATGAGAAGAACGGGCCACATGATCATCATGTTCAATACTCATAAGCTAGAACAGGGGTCACCAAACTGTTTTCACAGGGGGGCAGATTACTTGAAGAATGAGAAGAACGGGCCACATGATCATAATGTTCAATACTCATAAGCCAGAACAGGGGTCACCAAACTGTTTTCACAGGGGGGCAGATTACTTGAAGAATGAGAAGAACGGGCCACATGATCATAATGTTCAATACTCATAAGCTAGAACAGGGGTCACCAAACTGTTTTTACAGGGGGCCAGATACTTGGGGAAGGAGAAGAACGGGCCACATGATCATTATGTTCAATACTCATAAGCTAGAACAGGGGTCACCAAACTGTTTTCACAGAGAGCCAGATTACTTGAAGAATGAGAAGAACGGGCCACATGATCATAATGTTCAATACTCATAAGCCAGAACAGGGGTCACCAAACTGTTTTCACAGGGGGGCAGATTACTTGAAGAATGAGAAGAACGGGCCACATGATCATAATGTTCAATACTCATAAGCTAGAACAGGGGTCACCAAACTGTTTTTACAGGGGGCCAGATACTTGGGGAAGGAGAAGAACGGGCCACATGATCATTATGTTCAATACTCATAAGGTAAAACAGGGGTCACCAAACTGTTTTCACAGGGGGCCAGATTACTTGGGGAATGAGAAGAACGGGCCACATGATCATTATGTTCAATACTCATAAGGTAGAACAGGGGTCACCAAACTGTTTTAGAGGGGGCCAGATTACTTGGAGAATGAGAAGAACGGGCCACATGATCATTATGTTCAATACTCATAAGCCAGAACAGGGGTCACCAAACTGTTTTCACAGGGGGCCAGATTACTTGGGGAATGAGAAGAACGGGCCACATGATCATAATGTTCAATACTTATGAGCTAGAACAGGGGTCACCAAACCGTTTTCAAGGGGGCCAGATTACTTGGAGAATGAGAAGAACGGGCCACATGATCATCATGTTCAATACTCATAAGCCAGAACAGGGGTCACCAAACTGTTTTCAGAGGGGGCCAGATTACTTGAAGAATGAGAAGAACGGGCCACATGATCATAATGTTCAATACTCATAAGCTGGAACGAAAGCTCTCTGTAAAAGACTTAACACTAAGTTTTGGATGTTACATTAGCCATGTGGGAGTAGCGTGCAATACACACATATAATAAAAACAAACAGAAATACAACCAACATTTTTATTTACCAAAAGGTTATCAAAGAAGGTGACATCAGCAAAAACAGTTGTCACATCGCACATAGTGAGTACACATCTGAATTTCACTAAGCCGCAAAAAAGTTAGTGAGATTTATGAAATTGGCGTTTGGCTTCAAAATATCTTCAATGTTCGGTTTTGAATTGCTGCATCCAATCATTAGAATTGCTTTCAAATGTTCATCAGTCAACCTTGATCGATGTACCGACTTCACATACGTCATTTTTGAAAATGCTTGCTCACAGACATAAGTTGTCTGCTTCAGCTTTTGAAAATCATCTTCAGGTATGCAGCTGTAAAATTCAATAAGTTGTCCCTTTCTGTGGTTTACTTTCAACAAGTCATTTCCTTAGAAATTGATGACCTCCAGCTGAAGTTCCACTGGCACGTCATCAATGACACAATCAAAAGGATTCTGAAAAAGGAGAATGTCACTTTCGATTCTGTCGAGATCTGAAAATCTCTCTAAAAATGTTTATTTAAATCACCAATAATCTTTTTCTAAAACTCCAGGTTGATATCTTCTGTGATTCCAGCATGAAACTTATTGAAACACTGAAAATGAGAGAGGTTTCCTCCTACCAAATGTGCTTCAAACAATGACAGCTTTTTCCGAAATCCTTTAATGATTCTATAGAGATCACAGACAAGGTTATTCTTCCCCTGAAGTTTGAAGTTCAATTCATTCATGTGGGATGTGATGTCAACCAAAAATGACAACTTTGACAACGAGGTTGGATCCGACAAAAGTGGATCGGCTCTATATTTCTCGATAAGAAATATATCTATTTATCTTCTCATCTTATAAAAACGAGACAAGACTTTACCGCAGCTGAGCCACCTCACCGCTGTATGATAAGGCAAGTCACAGAAATCCGAATCAATTTCTTTAAGAAACGCCTTGAACTGGCGATGATTAAGTGCATGACCCCGAATGAAGTTCACTGCAGAAATGACTGGTTTCACTACGCAAGAAATATCTAAGTCTTTTCCACAGAGTGTTTGCTGATGTATGATGCAGTGTATGAACAGAGCGCTTGGGAGTTGAAGATCTTCCAACTGTTTCCTGATCAGCCCCACCAGACCCTTCTTTACTTCAGCCATGTTTTTCTCTCCATCAACTGTTACACCTCTAAGTTGATTCCACTGAAGGTTATAGTCTTGCAAAGTTTTATGCGCTTCCACGAAAATGTCTTCTCCAGATGTTCTTCCGTGCATGCTGCAAACTGATGCCAACTCTTCTGTGATCTGAAAGTCCAAATTAACTCCACGAATGAATACCAGAAGTTGTGACGTACTCTAGAGATCATTAGACTCATCCAGTGCCAGAGAATACCGTAGGAAGTTTCTAGCTTTTTGGCGTATCTGTAATACGATGTTCTCCAAGTTCTTCTGCTCTCCGTACAACTGAAGTTGCTGAAAGGCTGATACTTTCAAAGAAATTGGCTTTTTCAGGACACAGCTCATTTGCTGCTTCCATCATACGCTCTTTGATGAACTTGCCGTTAGTAAAAGGTTTTCCTCGCTCTGCCATCCTATGCATTATTTTGTAACTTGTACGAGTGATAGATTCATTTTCAGCAAACTTTCTCGTGAAGAGATTCTTTTGAGATTCAAAAACACGTTTTATGGATTCAAATTTCTCAGAACGGAACTTTCCTGAAATATGTTGATAGATGTTTTGTTTCATAGTGACGCCGAAGATTGTACTCTTTCAAAACGACAACACTTTCGGTTCATATCACACAAGTAACTTTCTGGTTTCCACAAAGAAGTACTTTTCTCCCCATTCTTCACGACACTCAGAGTCAACTTTTCTTCTTTTAAAAGCAGCCATAACAATGGGTGAAAAAAAACAGGATATGTAAATGAAAAACACAGAACGCTGTGAGAAAAGTATTGTACTGATCCAAAAACGTACAAACAAAATATATTAAAACGTACGTTTGTCACGACACTTACCTAAGAACGAGTTATGAAAACCACATAACCCGACAACTCAGAGAAATGAGCTTGCTGAAACGGTAACCCCAGGCTGCTGAATTTACAAGACGAGTCGATAGGACGAGGGTTAAGTCTGTATTTGTTTTCGAAATCCTAATACTTTCATAGATACGTGCCTCGATATGAATAAACGGGCAGCAAGGACGAAAAAAGAATTTTCCTATTGGTTAAAAATGCGCGAGACAGCTTTGTTTCTTTTTATCATAACGTCTTGTGTTTGTCAGCTTAAAGCGACCATCGGTGTGATTTATTTTGTTATGACAGTCGGACATTTGGTGAAATGCCACTTTTTATTTCCAAGAGGCTAGATGCTGGCGGGCCGGACAAAATGACCTCGAGGGCCGTATTTTGGTGACCCCTGATCCAGATAAACAGTTATAGAAATATGTATAAGTAAGGTGGTGTTCGCTCTATTCTTTCAGACCTCGAACAAGACTTGTTAAAAGTCTCAGTAGCATATAGATGACTCCGCCCCACCCCTCCCTGTGGCACAGTAGAATGCCTGCGAACTTACAGTGCTAGAATCCGGATTTCGATACACGTAGTGGGCCGAACACTGATACACCCTTGTGTAGCTTTGTGCTTAATTACAAACTGGAACAACAGGTGGCTCCCTCACTCTCTTAAGTGGAGATGGGTTAGTCTGAAGTGATAAAAATGAAACATAATGTTTATAGCTCAGAAACACATACATAATTTTAGAATGTATCATCATTACAGATAACTAAATTATCATCGTAAATAAAAACCATAATAATGGAAGGATTAACCAATGGTTAACGGATGGTTCACTTCAATCGTTAACCAAGACTTTAACCCTTAACTGGATTTATTACTCTCTTATCTTGTTCCTCCGCGGTTTAGTTTGAAATTAACCACAAAGTTACACAGTTTGCTGTAAGTACTCTGTTCATAATGTGTATCGAAACCCGGTTTCTAGGGTTATAAGTCTGCAGACATATCGAGGTGCCAACTGGTGGAGGGAATTTGTGGTTTTATGTGTTACCGAAAATACGAACAAAAACAACTCTTTGTTTCTGGTTGTAATTCCCATAACCAGATTTACTACCTAATTCTCATAACCAGATTTACTACCTAATTCCCATAACCAGATTTACTACCTAATTCTAATAACCGGATTTACAACCTAGTACCCATAACCAGATTTACAACCTAATTCTCATAACCGGATTTACAACCTAATTCCCATAACCAGATTTACTACCTAATTCTCATAACCAGATTTACTACCTAATTCCCGTAACCAGATTTACTACCTAATTCCCATAACCAGATTTACAACCTAATTGGTTTTTATTATTCTCATAATATTAAACCTGATTTAAAAATTTAAGCCGCTTTATAAATCAATTCCAGTTTTTAAATTAAGTCATCAGGACGTTATGATTTCCTCAGATATTTTAGATTCTTCCCTTTAACTGATTAGCTGTTTTGAGAACAAATTAATCTTGAAATAAATATACAAAATCATGTATTATAACCTCCACACCTTCTTAAATAACAGATAAAATCATGTATTATAACCCCCTCCCACACAACTTTTTAAATAACAAATTCTGTCTGGTTTTTACAGTATCTGACTACTTTACGAAACTTTTGAAACCACATTCTGTTTGTTTGTTTGTTTGTTTGTTTTTTTAATTTCACGCAAACTAAACGAGAGCTATCTTTGCTACCCATCGCTAATTTTACAGTGTTAGACTATAGGGAAGGCAGCTAGTCATCGCCACCCACCGCTGAATTTGGCGACTCTTTCATCAACGAATAGTGTGATTGACAGTAACATTATAATTCAGCACGGCTAAAAGGGCGGGGATGTTTGGTGCGACGGGGGATTCAAACCCGCGACCCCTATATGACCCTTATATGTTGACCGTTATATTAAATGTTGCTAACATTATCATCTTCATTATCACAGTTTCTTTAGATAAACTTACTTAACCACCTTACTAACTTTAGATAAACTTACTTAACCACCTTACTAACTTTAGATAAACTCACTTAACCACCTTACTAACTTTAGATAAACTCACTTAACCACCTTACTAACTTTAGATAAACTCACTTAACCACCTTACTAACTTTAGATAAACTCACTTAACCACCTTACTAACTTTAGATAAACTCACTTAACCACCTTACTAACTTTAGATAAACTTACTTAACCACCTTACTAACTATAGATAAATATACTTAACCACCTTACTAACTTTAGATATACTTACTTAACCACCTTACTAATTTTAGATAAACTTACTTAACCACCTTACTAACTTTAGATAAACTTACTTAACCACCTTACTAACTATGGATAAACTTTACTAACCACCTTATTAACTTTAGATAGACTTACTTAACCACCTTACTAACTTTAGATAAACATACTTAACCACCTTACTAACTTTAGATAAACTTACTTAACCACCTTACTAACTTTAGATAAACTTACTTAACCACCTTATTAACTTTAAATAATCTTACTTAACCACCTTATTAACTTTAGATAAACATACTTAACCACCTTACTTACTTTACATAAACATACTTAATCACCTTACTAACTTTAGATAAACATAGTTAACCACCTTACTAACTTTAGATAAACATACTTAATCACCTTACTAACTTTAGATAAACATACTTAACCACCTTACTTACTTTACATAAACATACTTAATCACCTTACTAACTTTAGATAAACTCACTTAATCACCTTACTAACTTTAGATAAACATACTTAACCACCTTACTAACTTTAGATAAACTTACTTAACCACCTTATTAACTTTAGATAAACCTGCTTAACCACGTTATTAACTTTAGATAAACTTACTTAACCACCTTATTAACTTTAGATAAACTTACTTAACCACCTTACTAACTTTAGATAAACTTACTTAACCACCTTACTAACTTTAGATAAACTTACTTAACCACCTTACTAACTTTAGATAAACTTGAGTTTCGGAAACACATGGAGCAATGGGTTAACGAATAATTTTCTTTTTGTACTAGCCCTAACAAGGTTTAACAAACGTGTGGTTTTACTGTGTCTTTTGTTTAACGTTATCATTCATGATGGTTTTTGTTTCTCGACATATCTTAGCTTCTGTAGTCGCGTGTGTTTACAGTTTTAACGTGGAAGGAAAACTCTGGTCATTTTGTGTTTTATAGCCATAAATATTTTTTGTAATCACCGCCATACAAACTACGACCGTAAAACGACTGTCTTGAATACAATGGATTCTCTGTGGAATAAAACATTATATTAATAGGGCTGATATCTTCTATAATTCACCTTTAGAGATAATTAGCATCCAGAATATTAAGTGTATGAAGCCACGAGATCGTTTAGAAATAATTACTAATGATTTATTGCTTGTAATGTGCCCCGAGAGACAAAGACAGAAAAACTACAGAAACATTACCCGTGCGTACAGTATTGCTTATCTCCAACAACGCTTAATAGCGCTGAAGAATTTTGATCAATTGAGAAATAAATGGTTATAAACACTTATGTCTACTTAATACGTTTTATAACTGGATCCAACAGATTTACACACACACAAAAACACTTATCCGATTATCTGGCGTTTATTAAGCGACATTCGACATTTTGTGCATGTTTCGATTTGGTAAATTATACAAAAATAATTACTGAAATTTCAAAACAAAATGTTCACTGTCATATCCGTTATGGTTTTTCTTCTCTCTTTTTTGCAAATTTAATACAAGCATGGAAACAATTACCATAACCAATACATTTATATGTACTATATATTGAGTATATATTTATAAACTCAACAAATAACATTACTACAAACTAAACACTTACTAAACAACATCAGTTTTGTATAAACTAAACACTTACTGAACAACATCAGTTTTGTATAAACTGAACACTTACTGAACAACAACAGTTTTGTATAAACTAAACACTTAGTGAACAACATCAGTTTTGTATAAACTGAACACTTACTGAACAACATCAGTTTTGTATAAACTGAACACTTACTGAACAACATCAGTTTTGTATAAACTGAACACTTACTGAACAACATCAGTTTTGTATAAACTGAACACTTACTGAACAACATCAATTTTGTATAAACTAAACACTTACTGAACAACATCAGTTTTGTATAAACTAAACACTTAGTGAACAACATCAGTTTTGTATAAACTGAACACTTAGTGAACAACATCAGTTTTGTATAAACTGAACACTTAGTGTACAACACCGGTTTTGTATAAACTAAACACTTAGTGAACAACATCAGTTTTTGTGTAAAATAAGCGAGAAGTGCTTCTGGAGACTACGGTTAACCTCTCCTCTGGCTATAAAAAGCCAGAACTGCTGAAAATCCAGTGAACCTTGTCATTTTAGTAAAGCTCATATCTTCCGAAACTTCACGATATTTGTGAGAACAGAAACAGAGTTGCTTTAAACTTCCCCCTTCACCAGATCTCGTGAAGAAATATTTAAAAATAATCATTTTACATCGGTGGTGACAACGTTGAAACATCTCATAAAGTCTCTGTACAGTGTCAATATAAACAGCTGTTTAACAACCTTTTTTTAACCCAGATACTTACAGGTGAGGAGATATACAAGTGTAAGAATGTGACATGGTTCAAATGAGTGGACACGTACGTTCTTCGTAAATTTATATCAGTGTCCATCGTCAGATACGTTGTTGGATGTCCCATTCTCCATGTTCGCTGTAAAATTCACCCTTCTCGTTATCCGCACGAGCCGTTTCCCGTAGATGAATTATTAAAGAAAGAACCATAAGTTTTATTCGACTGACTTCCGTTCACACGTGACTTCAACAGAAACGTCATTGTTGTAGTTAGATTCCGTTTCCCAAACACTCAGCCATTACTGAGTTGCCTGAGGGCTTACAGACAGCGGGCAGATAAGGACCTGGCAAACATTAAAACACAATAGTTTGTGACTTGCGAGGCAGGGCTGACCCAGCTGGTTGTAGGGAAATTCTATATTGTGAGTTGAACTCGGTTTTTATGAACTGACTTTGGTCGTGAATTATTAGCTTCGTACAGTAAGTTCTCTGTACCACAGACGTCTCGTGATATGGTTAACTTGTAAATCATGCCTTAGAAACAGCAGACACATGTGGGCCTGTGAGCTGAAAAAAAAAAATGCGAAAATTGTTTGGGTACAATAAATAAAAGACAATAAGTATATATCTTTTTTAATGAACAAGAACAATACAAAATTGTCCTTAAAGTAGTTTGAGTGCAAATTGTTAGAACTAAATTTGAAAACGTTTTCTTGTATAATTGTTTCCATCATTTACAGAGGTATCGTAATAAAATCGTAATGTACAAAGTTATAAGAATAACAGTTATTGATTAAAATATCACTTGAAGTGGTTATTCAGAAAAAAAGAAAACAGTATTTTCATATCGGTTTTACACCTTAGCCTAACTTATGTAATAACCTATAAAAAACTGTGAAAATTATTTAAAAGGATTTTCTAACAAGTGGGGAAAACTGATATATTTCTGTTACCTTCGTTGTATAACACCTAGTTGACCATATTTAGTGACATTCGTTGTACAATACCTAGTTGACCATATTTCACTGATCTTCGTTGTATAACACCTAGTTTACCGTATTTAGTGACATTCGTTGTACAATACCTAGTTGACCATATTTCACTGATCTTCGTTGTACAATAAGTAGTTGACCGTATTCAGTGACATTCGTTGTACAATACCTAGTTGACCATATTTCACTGATCTTCGTTGTACAATAAGTAGTTGACCGTATTCAGTGACATTCGTTGTACAATACCTAGTTGACCATACTTCACTGATCTTCGTTGTACAATAAGTAGTTGACCGTATTCAGTGACATTCGTTGTACAATACCTAGTTGACCATATTTCACTGATCTTCGTTGTACAATAAGTAGTTGACCGTATTCAGTAACATTCGTTGTACAATACCTAGTTGACCATATTTCTCTGATCTTCGTTGTACAATAAGTAGTTGACCATGTTTAGTGACATTCGTTGTAAAATAATTAGTTGTACAATAACGAGTTAACCATATTTAGTGACATTCGTTGTCTGGTAACTAGTTGACCATATTTCAGGAAAGTTGAATGGGTGAAACATAAAAGTCACATAGTGATAAAATACTTCAGTTTAAGGTGAAAACACACAGAACGTGATCAACTTCTTAAGCCTAGCAGTTCATTACTAATTAGTGTTAGCATCTTAATTAACTGAAACTCGTTCACGGCGTTATTCATTAGCCCGACACTTGAGGCTAATATCGTATCATTGTGATATTCCGATGTTTGCACTAACCAGTCCATGGTAGTTTCAGTAATCAAACTTTATTCTTTTTTGTTCAAAATTATCCCTTTAGGTAATTATCAACCTAATCAAACAATTTTACAGAAATATAAATAAAA
Organism: Tachypleus tridentatus; assembly: GCF_004210375.1. Classification (NCBI taxonomy): domain Eukaryota; kingdom Metazoa; phylum Arthropoda; class Merostomata; order Xiphosura; family Limulidae; genus Tachypleus; species Tachypleus tridentatus. Next base: position 18,034,716 of record NW_027467777.1, read on the forward strand.
CCCCTAAAACAAAGGCCGTGATTCGTTCAGCTGGTCCCTTGTTTGTTTAAATAACAGTTGATGTAATAAATATGTATAAGATAGCGGACGTTCTCTCTCAGAAATAAAAATCGTTTGGGATGATCACCGGAAAACTTCCCGTTGCTCAACTGAGTTAGTGGCACAATTGTTTTGTAATAATCAAGATGAACAGAAAGAGAGAAAACAAAAGTGCATGGTTCTTTCCTAAAAGCAATTACAACACTCGACTTTGAATCTGCTCTCTTAATGTGAAATCCTTCCTATATCCGCACAGCCGTTTAGCCAGGTTACATCCTGTTACATGCGCCAGAACCATCTGAACATGCTAACTGGTGTACAAACTCGAATGTTTCAGAACCAGCTAAGGTTCGATTTTACATTTTGTAACGCTGCATCTAGTTGTGTTCTCTTTCGTAATGTTTCTGGTTGAGCTGCTTGGGTTTCGGTTTTGGTTAATGACTAACTTAAACATCACAGACAACAGGGAATTTTTCATGCTTGAATGTGTATATAGTATCGCATTAAACATAATACGGTTAAAGAAAAAAACGTCTCGAAACAATCGAGCCCACATGACACCATGCCTTATTTGGTCACGGTTGGCTAGCTTTAAGAAAGCTAACAGAAGCGCCACATGGCGGGGTAAACTACGTCACACAAGGTAAACAAAAATGGCGACAGCAAATGAAGAGAAAGGTGAATATAATATGTCAAGCACACCGAATGCGTTTTAACCAGACGGTAGCCTGTATACTGTTGACATATCGGCCGAAATGGACTGTCAGTTGTCTCTTCTTTCATGGTACGGAACTGTGTTTCAATATTTTTCTACTATAGTGAGATTAAGGACTATTTCCCACGGCTAAGGTGAGAAAATGGGACAAAATGTATAACCGTCCGTAAGGTCACAAGAACGACAGTGTGGTCACTTTATGGGTAAATTCGGTGTTTATTTTTCATGTGATCGACCTATATCTAGAAATATATCTAATATCATTTATAGGTTCTGTGTTCTCCACATCTACCGATCTGTATGCATACGACTAAGTATACGTTAGGACTGGAAAAGTAAACATATATAGCTGGAGTCACATTTCGATAATCGATATTGTACACCTAGCATTTTATATGTTGCATATTGAAATATCAATAAAACTTTATAAGATAAAAGTGTTTTAAACACGCGAAATAAATGAAACAGACATTAAACGCTTTAAGTTTTAGCAGCTCAAATAGTGTGCTAAAAACCTGATTGTTTATTGATAATTCTGTAAAATCTGATTGGTTGTTAATAATTCTGTAAAATCTGATAGGTTGTTGATAATTCTGTAAAATCTGATTGATTGTTAATAATTCTGTAAAATCTGATTGGTTGTTAATAATTCTGTAAAATCTGATTGGTTGTTGATAATTCTGTAAAACCTGATTGGTTGTTGATAATTCTGTAAAACTTGAACGAATGGTTGCTGACAATTTTCTAAAACCTGACTGGTTGCTAACAGTTTTTTAAAACCTGATTGGTTGCTCACAATTCTATTAAACCTGAATGATTGCTGAGAATTCTCTAAAATCTAATTGGTTGCTGACAATTTAATATCGTGATTAAAACTTCAGTTTACCCTGCATGCCTTTAGTTTACGAACAGCTGATTGGACACGACCATCATCGCTGGCATTGGTCAAGAGCATGATGTGCCACTGTGACGAGCACATCACCTTACTGATGGTACCCTTTGAATACTGTATATTTTTCTTTAAAGCCAGGTTTCTTCTTATTGTTTTTCTAAGTCCCATATAAAATTGTTTTTGATGTTTGATAACAAAAGTGTTCACAACATACATAGCAACTTTCGTTCAGACATCGTTTATCACGAGATCTTTATGTGAACTTTGTCGAGGCCACGTGCCGTTTTCTGTCTGACAAAAACTCGTGAAGAGACTTTTTTTTTCGTTAAGATTCTTTCACATCTATAAACAACACAGCAGAAAAAAACCAAACATAGTTGCTTACATCCTGCAAGAAATTACGACGTCTGTCAAATGAAATCGGTCCTGAAAACACCGAAGTGTTTTCACATAATAGGAGTTAAGTGTGACGTTAGCAGCACGTGTGATTACAATACATAGCAAAACAAACTAATATTTAATGTTCTGGCCATCGTATTAAATTTTCATTTTCCAGCCACGCTGTGACCTTGCTTAAAGGAAATTTGTTGGAGTATGTTTTGTCAGACCAGACACACTGTGACCATATTTAAAGAACGTTTGTTGGAGTATGTTTTGTCAGACCAGACACACTGTGACCATATTTAAAGAACGTTTGTTGAAGTGTTTTTTTAGATTACAGCCACACTGTGACCACATTTGTTGGACTATGTTTTATCAGAACTCAGCCACATTGTGTCCATGTTTAAAGGAAGTGTGTTGAAGTATATTTTGTTAGATTCAAGCAACACTGTAACCAGGTTTGTTGGAGTATGTTTTATCAAATCTCAGCCACAGTGTGACCACATTTGTTTAAGTATGTTATATCAGATTTCAGCCACACTGTGTCCATGTTTGTTGGACTATGATTTATCATATGTCAGCTACAGTGTGACTACATTTGTTGGTGTATGTTGCATCAGATTTCAGCCACACTGTGTCCATGTTTATTGGAGTATGTTTTATCAGATCTCAGCCACACTGTGATCCCTTTTAAAGTAAGTTTGTTGGAGTATTTTTATCAGATCTCAGCCACACTGTGATCCCTTTTAAAGTAAGTTTGTTGGGTATGTTTTGTTGGATCTCAACCACAATGTAACCATGTTTGTTGGACTACGTTTTATTAGAACTCAGCCACATTGTGTCCATGTTTAAAGGAAGTGTGTTGAGGTATGTTTTGTTAGATTCCAGCAACACTGTGACTATGTTTGTTGGAGTATGTTTTATCAGATCTTAACTACAGTGTGAACACATTTGTTGGACTATGTTTTATCAGATCTCAGCCACACTGTGACCGTGTTTAAAGGAAGCTTGTTGGAGTGTGTTTTATCAGATCTCAGCCACAGTGTGACCACATTTTTTGGAGTATGTTTTATCAGATCTCAGCCACAGTGTGACCACATTTGTTGGAGTATGTTTTATCAGATCTCAGCCACACTGTGACCGTGTTTAAAGGAAGCTTGTTGGAGTGTGTTTCATCAGATCTCAGCCACAGTGTGACCACATTTGTTGGAGTATGTTTTATCAGATTTCAGCCACAGTGTGACCACATTTGTTGGAGTATGTTTTATCAGATTTCAGCCACAATGTCCATTTTTGAAGAAAGTTTGCTGTAGTATGTTTTGTCGTCTTGCTTAACTTTATTACTGTCTACATATAGATAGAGTAATGTAAGGCTTAGCTGTGGCATACTGTCACAAACTTACTTTAGTAATCGCCAGGTGTTGGAAAATGACTCTTTCAATAATTAATGCTTGTTTAAGTTTACACGTTTTGTTTCGTCTTAATACTAGATAAACCGAAAGATGTTCACTGAATAAGAAACTATGTTTAACCTTTTGAAAAGGTTTCTTCACCGACTTTCTCCAGATGGCGGTTGTGCATCCAGCAGTAACACTGCTTGCTCACTAACCCTTGTGACAACAAATTACAACGGACAAAAACTTAGATTTTAAAGGTGTTAAAATCTTAAACAACAACAACAAATACTATAACCAGTTTAGTAAGTATAAACACGTGAAGGAAAGCAGATTCTTAAATTAACTTTCAGTTTACCTTATTTCTTCCCTATTATTATGAAACGTATAGTACTTGGTAAAAGTCAGTAAGTCTGTTGGGTAGCTGGTGTTTTTTTGTAAGTTTCTTTTATATCCGCAAGCTTTAAATGTGTTTTTTGTGTAATTTTAAGGCGACTGTTTATTTTCCCAAACAAATACAAGTAGAAAAACAGCAACAATTCCTTAAAATAAAGGTTTCAAACAGGAACGTTTAAGAACCGGTTTTTATACTTTTTTGTTGTCTACTTTGTAATTGAAATCTAAATTAAAAAGAGTTAATTTGTTTTATGTGAAAATGTGTTTCTACATGTGATTACTTCTCTAATATACACTCGTACTCGTTGAAAACATTACATTATGTAACTTCTGGGCCCGGCATGGCCAAGTGTTTTAAGGCGCTCGACTCGTAATTTGAAGGTTGCGGGTTCGAATCCCGCTCGCACCGAAACATGCTAGCCATTTCAGCCGTGGGGGCGTAATAATGTGACTGTCAATCCCACTATTCGTTGGTAAAAGAGTAGCCCAAATGTTGGCGGTGGGTGGTGATGACTAGCTGCCTTCCCTCTAATGATCCAAGGGTTCCCAACCGGTGGGTCGCGACCCCCCAGGGGTTCGCGAAGCCTTGGCAGGGGAGTCGCGTAGCCTTGTTAGAAGTAGCTTGGGATAACATTAATTTTATTTCATCAATTACATTTCCATGTCGCGAGTGCCAAAAGGTTGGGAACCCCTGCAGTCTAATCTTACACTGCTAAATTAGGGACGGCTAGCGCAGATAGCCCTCGAGTAGCTTTGCGCGAAAATTTAAAACAAACAAATATGTAACGTCTAGCAACAATAAGCCGTTTCGGTAACACGCTGAATTTATAAACGGATATAACATTACATCTGGACGTCATTAACTGGACGAAAGTTTCAATAGGTTCATTACTGACCAATATCAATGACCGAATATATCTTTACATCTAGGCGATGGTTAATGGTTTGTATCTCATATATTCTACATCTTGTTACCACTTGGCTGATATAATACATCCTAAGATATCTTATGATGTTATAAATATTATAACGGATTAAACAGACCTTTTACTGGAGTTATCTGATCATGTTTAACTCATATATCCAACAGTACACATCGATATGTATTTAACATCAATGTATTAATTATGAAACATTAGATCGTAATAAACACTCTAACGATTTCATTTCCAGTTTATGAGATCAGGGAATAGTAGATATAACGTGGATGTTGAATGTGAAATTAGTGGTTTGCACATGTAAGCTTAATGAGTGTTAGATGTGAGACTACTTAGTATTAAATGTAAGACTATTAAGTGTTAAACGTATGACTATTGAGTGTTAAGTTTAACACTATTTTAAATGTAAGACTACTAAGTGTTAAATGTAAGGCCAGTGAGTGTTAAATGTAAGGCTAGTTAGTATTAAATGTAAAACTAGTGAGTGTTAAACGTAAGTCTAGTGAGTGTTAATCGTAAGGCTAGAGAGTATTAAATGTAAGGCTAGTGAGTATTAAATGTAAGGCTAGTGAGTATTAAACGTAAGGCTAATGAGTGTAAAATGTAAGGCTAGTGAGTGTTAAATGTAAGGCTAGTGAGTATTAAATGTAAGGCTAGTGAGTGTTAATCGTAAGGCTAGAGAGTATTAAATGTAAGGCTAGTGAGTATTAAATGTAAGGCTAGTGAGTATTAAACGTAAGGCTAATGAGTGTAAAATGTAAGGCTAGTGAGTGTTAAATGTAAGGCTAGTGAGTATTAAATGTAAGGCTAGTGAGTGTTAATCGTAAGGCTAGTGAGTGTTAAACGTAAGGCTAGTGAGTATTAAATGTAAGGTTAGTGATTGTTAAACTATATACTACTGACTGGTAAATACAACTTGTATGGGTATTGCACAAACAGACTGAGTAACTCTGACACGACTACAGTCAATCTCGGTGGAGAGAAACACTTGTTTGACAGAAGAATCGTAATTGAAAGAGAAACAGTTTTGTGTGAGGTTCATTCAACTTTGAAGAAATGAGTATTTCCTCCTTACCTGGCGCCCCCTACACATATATACACTCAATAATAATAGGAACCGGTGAAGTTTCATTATGACCCTAATGTTACCATGACCACCTGTTGGCATGACGACTGTTAGTAGCAGAGTACCAGGATGTAGTACATAAACTATCATGAGAGATGAAGTCATGTGTATATTTCAAACTCTACACAAATTACAGGTTTTACCAACTGTCATGATCGTCAGATCTGTTTCTTTTGTCAGAATTTCCTTTCCTTCTTCTAGGAATGTTTTTGTTTTCCAGAGATTCCACTGACTGTTTACATTACGTGACGTCCATCTACTTTGTATCATTATATTTACTGATTGCTAGCAGAATCTTGAATAGTTGTCTTAATTTATATAGTTATAAAAATAGTTTTAATTCGTAAAGACGTTAATGTAACCAGAGAGCTAACTAGACTGACTTCACTTCAAGTGTAACGTTACGTGGCTAGTTTCACTTCACTACAAATTTAACGTTATATAGATAGTTTGGTTTGAGTGTAAGTTTAATGTTACGTAGCTAATTAGGATTTACTATATGTTTAACGTCACGTAGCTAGTTTGACTAGAGTAGATAGATACGTGAGAACCCTTGTATGTATCGTTGTAAGCCTTATATTTTTGTGAATGCGAGAACCTTTCAAATGTGACACAAATCAAAAACCTCACAACTGTGAGCACTTGGAGTGTTATTTAGAAGCTCTTTAACCCTCAGTTTTAAAACAATCTTTTTGTTCAACTGACCTTTGATCTTTGAATAAATCGTATAAAACTCTGAAATGTTTTCAGACACATTAATGTTTATTTACTTTATTAGATTATCTTTGTTTATTTAAAAGGTTCGTTATTTTATGCAATGAGTGAGGTTTTATTTTTTAAGCTTTTACGAAAGAAGGTTTTCCCTTACAAGTCGCCAGACTGGCGCTTTGATGTTATGGTTTACAGATAAAGAAGGGTCAGGAGGGGTACAGCGTAGCCTGGTGGATAGTTTTCATTAATACACACATATCTGTATACATACTGTAAATAGGTCTTGGGTTCGAAACTTGCTCGTGCTTCGTTCTGCGTCTTTACCAATAGTCTAGTGGAATGTGATATTGTTATGTCTCGGTAACTGGAGTTAAAACCAGTTAACTAAATTAACACTTTCCCATCCTATTCATAACAAAATGCTACGGTCTACAGTTTCGTTACAAAATTCGATTTGTTGTAGTGTAGTTGTTTTCGAATTACTTTTCTGTCCTTGAAATCTATAAAAAAAATAAAGTTATCTACAGTATGTTGTTTGTTTAGACGTCTAATCTGTGGATCTGGAAAACTATAAAGCTGAACATACTATTTATACAAAATAAAACGCCCTACATAAACTAACTCAGGTTCTTACGAGAATGTCTTCTCGATGCCAGAGTTTTGTTTCAAAACGATTTGTATCTCTCGATATAAAACACATGTTAAAATATAGCTGTTGTTTTTTTGTTGCTGGTGTTTCTAATTTTGGTTTGTTTGTTTAATTTCGCACAAAGCTACACCAGGGCTATCTGCGCTAGCCATCCCTAATTCAGCAATGTAAGACTAGAGGGAAAGCAGCTAGTCATCACCACCCACCGCCAACTCTTGGGCTACTCTTTTACCAACGAATAGTGGGATTGACCGTCACATTATAACGCCTCACGGTTGAAAGGGCGAGCATGTTTGGTGCCACGGATTATGAGTCGAGTGCCTTAACCACCTGGCCATGCCGGGCCTTTTAATTTTGTAGTAAATCATAAAAAAACAGCTACTCGAAGAAAACATAAAACTGCACAACTCAAATAAAGATTTCGTTCATAATATCTTCAACATTCGTTAAAATGTGTAAAACCATTTGGTTCTTTTAGGTTCTTTCGAAATTTTCTCATATACTTGTTTAAACAACTCGGAAAACAGAAAACAAAACGTCTGATAATCATAAAAGTGACACTTAAACGGCCTATCTGACCTTGTCTCGTTACGGTTGTAATATTGGTTATTGAAGAACGATACACAAATTAATCAAATAGTCTGGGAAAAACGGTAGAAAACTGTCGTCTGTTTCATAGCGATCCACGTGGTTAAAATACTCGAACCCCGCGAAAACAGATTAAAAAATAATAATTCTTATTGAATTCTGACAAGTTGCTTGTTGGTTATAAAACAAATAATCATTTTCTTACATACAATGAAATATAAAACAACACCGGTGTTTACAATAATGTAACGATAATATTACTATTATTAAAACTATGTATGTATGCGTGTGTATCCACACATGGAGACTTGAAAAAACCCTGTTTCATCCATAACATTTCCAGTAGGCCGTGTGTATGTTTTCTTGTACCAAAGCCACATCGGGCCACCTGCTGAGCCCATCGAGAGGAATCCAACCACCGTTCTTAGCTTTTAAATCCGTACACAAACAACTGTACAAGCGGGTAGCCAGTAAGCCGTAGATAAATTATGAGAAAATTAAAAATTTGAGCGATACAACCGATAAAGTATGTATGTTGAGCCAAAGAAAACGCTCACTAAAATTGTGTTGCTCAGTTGATAACCAGAACCAAGAAACAATGTCTTCTAAGTTACATAAAACAAGATTATAGATACTAAATCTACATTACAGATGTATAGTATAAAAAGAAAAACGTTGCTGATAGATACTAAATCTACATTACAGATGTATAGTATAAAAATAAAAACGTTGCTGATAGATACTAAATCTACATTACAGATGTATAGTATAAAAAGAAAAACGTTGCTGATAGATACTATATCTACATTACAGATGTATAGTATAAAAAGAAAAACGTTGCTGATAGATACTAAATCTACATTACAGATGTATAGTATAAAAAGAAAAACGTTGCTGATAGATACTAAATCTACATTACAGACGTATAGTATAAAAAGAAAAACGTTGCTGATAGATACTAAATCTACATTACAGATGTATAGAATAAGAAAAACGTTGCTGATAGATACTAAATCTACATTACAGATGTATAGTATAAAAAGAAAAACGTTGCTGATAGATACTAAATCTACATTACAGATGTATAGTATAAAAAGAAAAACGTTGCTGATAGATACTAAATCTACATTACAGATGTATAGAATAAGAAAAACGTTGCTGATATATACTATATCTACATTACAGATGTATAGTATAAAAAGAAAAACGTTGCTGATAGATACTAAATCTACATTACAGATGTATAGTATAAAAAGAAAAACGTTGCTGATAGATACTAAATCTACATTACAGATGTATAGTATAAGAAAAACGTTGCTGATAGATACTAAATATACATTACAGATGTATAGTATAAGAAAAACGTTGCTGATAGATACTAAATCTACATTACAGATGTATAGAATAAGAAAAACGTTGCTGATAGATACTATATCTACATTACAGATGTATAGTATAAAAAGAAAAACGTTGCTGATAGATACTATATCTACATTACAGATGTATAGTATAAAAAGAAAAACGTTGCTGATAGATACTAAATCTACATTACAGATGTATAGTATAAAAAGAAAAACGTTGCTGATAGATACTAAATCTACATTACAGATGTATAGTATAAAAAGAAAAACGTTGCTGATAGATACTATATCTACATTACAGATGTATAGTATAAAAAGAAAAACGTTGCTGATAGTTACTAAATATACATTACAGATGTATAGTATAAGAAAAACGTTGCTGATAGATACTAAATCTACATTACAGATGTATAGAATAAGAAAAACGTTGCTGATAGATACTAAATCTACATTACAGATGTATAGAATAAGAAAAACGTTGCTGATAGATACTATATCTACATTACAGATGTATAGAATAAGAAAAACGTTGCTGATAGATACTAAATCTACATTACAGATGTATAGAATAAGAAAAACGTTGCTGATAGATACTAAATCTACATTACAGATGTATAGAATAAGAAAAACGTTGCTGATAGATACTATATCTACATTACAGATGTATAGTATAAAAAGAAAAACGTTGCTGATAGATACTATATCTACATTACAGATGTATAGTATAAAAAGAAAAACGTTGCTGATAGTTACTAAATCTACATTACAGATGTATAGTATAAAAAGAAAAACGTTGCTGATAGTTACTAAATATACATTACAGATGTATAGTATAAGAAAAACGTTGCTGATAGATACTAAATCTACATTACAGATGTATAGAATAAGAAAAACGTTGCTGATAGATACTATATCTACATTACAGATGTATAGTATAAGAAAAACGTTGCTGATAGATACTAAATCTAAATTAGAGACGTATAGTATAAAAAGAAAAACGTTGCTGATAGATACTAAATCTACATTACAGATGTATAGTATAAAAAGAAAAACGTTGCCAATAGATACCAAATCTACATTACAGATGTATGGTATAAAAAGAAAAACGTTGCTGATAGTTACTAAATCTACATTACAGATGTATAGTATAAGAAAAACGTTGCTGATAGATACTAAATCTACATTACAGATGTATAGTATAAGAAAAACGTTGCTGATAGATACTAAATCTAAATTAGAGACGTATAGTATAAAAAGAAAAACGTTGCTGATAGATACTAAATCTACATTACAGATGTATAGTATAAAAAGAAAAACGTTGCTGATAGATACTAAATCTACATTACAGATGTATAGTATAAAAGAAAAACGTTGCTGATAGATACTAAATCTACATTACAGATGTATAGTATAAAAAGAAAAACGTTGCTGATAGATACTAAATCTACATTACAGATGTATAGTATAAAAAGAAAAACGTTGCTGATAGATACTAAATCTACATTACAGATGTATAGTATAAAAAGAAAAACGTTGCTGATAGATACTATATCTACATTACAGATGTATAGTATAAGAAAAACGTTGCTGATAGATACTAAATCTACATTACAGATGTATAGTATAAGAAAAACGTTGCTGATAGATACTAAATCTAAATTAGAGACGTATAGTATAAAAAGAAAAACGTTGCTGATAGATACTAAATCTACATTACAGATGTATAGTATAAGAAAAACGTTGCTGATAGATACTAAATCTACATTACAGATGTATAGTATAAAAAGAAAAACGTTGCTGATAGATACTAAATCTACATTACAGATGTATAGTATAAAAAGAAAAACGTTGCTGATAGATACTAAATCTACATTACAGATGTATAGTATAAAAGAAAAACGTTGCTGATAGATACTAAATCTACATTACAGATGTATAGTATAAAAGAAAAACGTTGCTGATAGATACTAAATCTACATTACAGATGTATAGTATAAAAAGAAAAACGTTGCTGATAGATACTATATCTACATTACAGATGTATAGTATAAGAAAAACGTTGCTGATAGATACTAAATCTACATTACAGATGTATAGTATAAGAAAAACGTTGCTGATAGATACTAAATCTAAATTAGAGACGTATAGTATAAAAAGAAAAACGTTGCTGATAGATACTAAATCTACATTACAGATGTATAGTATAAGAAAAACGTTGCTGATAGATACTAAATCTACATTACAGATGTATAGTATAAAAAGAAAAACGTTGCTGATAGATACTAAATCTACATTACAGATGTATAGTATAAAAAGAAAAACGTTGCTGATAGATACTAAATCTACATTACAGATGTATAGTATAAAAAGAAAAACGTTGCTGATAGTTACTAAATCTACATTACAGATGTATAGTATAAAAAGAAAAACGTTGCTGATAGATACTAAATCTACATTACAGATGTATAGTATAAAAAGAAAAACGTTGCTGATAGTTACTAAATCTACATTACAGATGTATAGTATAAAAAGAAAAACGTTGCTGATAGATACTAAATCTACATTACAGATGTATAGTATAAAAAGAAAAACGTTGCTGATAGTTACTAAATCTACATTACAGATGTATAGTATAAAAAGAAAAACGTTTCTGATAGATACAATTTATATGAGTTCATTTAATAAATTATTAACATTAAACAACTAGAATTGATTTTAGAATAATTAACAATTTTTTGAGCTTAGCTCAAAACTTTTATTTTAAACAGTAGTAAAACAAGTTAGTTTCTTCTAGAAAGTTCTTTCGCAACAAGGAATGCATTAAATAGAATCCTGCGCACAGAAACTACATACCAATGTTTAAAACAATATGGTTAAACTTATTATGTCATTCACTGCAACATTTATCAAAATGGCGTAAACTTGTTAAGCCTATGATTGCAATGTTCAGCAACATGGCGTAAATTTGTTAAGCCTATCACTGCAATATTTAGCAACATGGCGAGAATTTGTTAAGCCTATAAGTGCTACATTTGGCAAAATAGCGTAAACTTGTTAAGCCTATCACTGCAATATTTGATATTTTGTATTTTTAGTATCTATTCGATCTAAACTCTAAATTTGTAATTTTTCTGTCAAAATAAAATTTGTAGCTTGCATGTTTGATTTATTTTGTATTTATGGAAGAAAAAAGAAACAGCTATAAAACGTTCACCGGATATTTCAAACACTCCAATAAAAATAAACTCTTAATAAATGAAGTAAAATACAGTAAAGCTTAACATGGATCAAATATTTAGCAAACTGTTATCTAGAAATAGAAACGGTAATCAAATGTGCTGACAACAAAGATAAAGCAGAATCGCTTCCCACACAAACACATGTTGTTGTCCATTAGCTAATGTGATGTCTGATTTTTAGCCAAACATTGTTGTAACATCTGATTATGTAAACATGGATAAATAGTCCTAAAACATACCAACATTTTTTAGAGTGAGTCAGCCATCACACTAGAGTAATGCATGTTTTATCTGAGCAATATTGCTGTACTTATGTTTGAGCACGTCTATACTTTATTTTAATTATTTCAATCAATCCTCATGAGTGAGGTACCCCCTTCTTGGTTTTGGGGTCCATTTTGTTTCCATAAACAATAACAAACATCATTATCCTTGTGGTAACGTCCTACTTATCCTAATTAGTTTTCTTCAAATGAACGTGATATTTGTGGCAACAACGTTTAGTTAAGAGCTTCCTCAGGTTTCCAAGTACAATACCTACCAATCTTGGTGCCACACATGTTTGGACTTACGTTTATTTTCTTTGTGCCTGCAGCAAAAACAAATAGTATTTTCTTTGTACCCAGATACTCTATATAAAATGATCAACGTCACCACGAATCTAGGTACGTATCATTATGGTTCAAAGACTATTTGTCTTTGTAAAACAAGAACCAGCACCAAAACTCTGAAGTTCTTTTAGTTTTGTTTGTTTGTTTTTTCCAAAAACAATACACAAAAAAAAACACTAGAACTCTTGATACTGTGTCCTCTTGGTCCCAAGATCTGTTTAAGTTCTAAGAAAACTATACATCAGGTTACTGGATGTTTCTTTCCTTCTGCCTTTAGCTCTTTTTTGTTTCCTGAAAAATACAACGTTCTGGTTGGGTCTTTCCAATTATTTTGTTGAGAACAGAACCAAAAATCTCTGTCATCACAGCTTCCAGATTCCAAGTTTGTTTTTTTGTTTAAAAAAACAACAACTATTAAGTCTTTTTCGCTAATAACTTCTGTTGGTATCATTAAATAGCTACAAACAAGGTCCCTGCTGTCACTTTCAGTTAAATACAATTATATTTCATCTATCAATAATAATCACTCATCCTCTTGTATGTTAATTGATCTAAATTCTGCTATTCTGCTCGAGACGAATGATCACTATAATATCTACCCAGATCTTATGGAAAAGAGAGGTCATCTTTTAGATCACGAAGCTAAAAGATGACAACGACTGAAGAAATGGGTCACTGAATAACTCGTGCAAGGCCAGTTGAAAGAACAACCGCTGAGAAGCATGTCACTGAATACTCATGTAAGGCCAGTTGAAAGAACTGCCGCTGAGAAGCATGTCCCTAATGAGTGTCTCGATAGGCGTCTTTCCGACCAATCGTACAAAGAAAAGCTGTTCTATCACCTGGGAGCTAACAGTCCTCAAGGAAGGCAAGCGGAGGAGCAGCTTGCCAAACCGAGTTGGCTGGTTGGGATACTGTGTCCTACAGTACTCCTCGAGGGCACACTGCGACTTCTCCTGTAAACTCTCGATGTGCCCAATGTCCGAAACCCCACAGGCATCTGCAAATACACATTAGAAACAAGCGAATGAGGTTCAAAACTGGATAAATATGAGTAACATCTGTTTTGTCGATAAATATGGGAAACATCTGTTTTGTCGATAAATATGGGTAACATCTGTTTTGTCGATAAATATGGGAAACATCTGTTTTGTCGATAAATATGGGTAACATCTGTTTTGTCGATAAATATGGGTAACATCTGTTTTGTCGATAAATATGGGTAACATCTGTTTTGTCGATAAATATGGGAAACATCTGTTTTGTCGATAAATATGGGAAGCATCTGTTTTGTCGATAAATATGGGAAGCATCTGTTTTGTCGATAAATATGGGAAGCATCTGTTTTGTCGATAAATATGGGAAACATCTGTTTTGTCGATAAATATGGGAAACATCTGTTTTGTCGATAAATATGGGTAAAGGAAACTTTTTCTTCTTTCTGCGTGCGTAAAGAAGAGCACACCGTGATTTTCTCGTGAATTATCTGTAGCAAAACTAACATAATTATACATATATTTCAATAATACTGCAAAACATAACGTTAGGCTTACAATTACGACTGTGGACGTTTATTCAAGTTTAACAAACTGTGAATTCCTAGTTAATCACAATATTTAGTTTGGTTTGTTTTGAATTTCGCAAAGCTACACAAGGGCTATCTGCACTAGTCGTCCATAATTTAGCAGTGTATGACTAAAGGGAAAGCAGCTAGTCATCACCACCCACCGCCAATTGTTGGGCTATTATTTTACCAATTACTATTTTACACTATAACGCCCCCACGACTGAAAGGGCGGGAATGTTTGGTGAGACGGGGATTCGAACCCGCGACCCTCAGATTACGAGTCGAATGCCTTAACCCACCTGGCCATGCCGGGGCCACAGTATATAGACAGTTAGTGTTTCATATTCATCAAACAATACTTCTCTATTTGTTGTCTTAATATTTCAACTTTAAAATACACAAGAAAGGCCGACAAGTGTCCCATACCGAAATAGGAAGTTATCTCAAAAAGTTACATACAATGTACTGAATGCTGTTTTCACAGTGAGTAGCCCCCACCCGACATTCCACCCAGTAGCACAATTGTATGTCTACGGGCTTGTAATGCTTGAAACCGAGTTTCGATACCCGTGGTGGGAAACGCATAGAGAGCCTCTTGTGTAGCTTTGTACTTAATTATAAAATAAAAACAGTAAGTAAAACCTAGATTATCTAAATAGACCACGTCAAACCACGGATAAGACTTATAATAAGGATCGCCCAGGAACCTCACAAAAATTCTTAGAAAACTTATACTCAAAAATCATATTAAAAAGCAGAACAGTTCTTGAAACAATACTCAGGACATTCTATCTCAACAGCTAAAAACTGCTAAAATATTAATAATAAAAAAACGTTGATTATTTGATTGTTAGACAATTCATCAATATGTTCCATATACAGTTATCATTGTTTCACAGGCATACTAAAAAAATGGCTATGAATATTTTACTCAAAGCTGGACACACCTACTAAAAATTCGTGCAGGCCATAGGACTATTTTCATGTTGATTCTTTAAAGAGAATGAGAAATTTTATTAGTTTTTCATTGTTACTGTCTAATTTTTCTCTTCGAAGCCATTAAAGTATCGAAACCTACCACAATAACGATTAGGTATAGTGCACCAATATCTAGGCACAGCTACTAAACAAACTCCTGCGAAGGTTGTAGGGTTTTTTCAAAATCAATATTTCAATCCTATAAATTTTCTAAATTCTTCTTCGATACCAATATAAGCAGAAATGTAGAGGACATTTAAACATCTTTGTAGTAGTCGTAAATGTTTGGGTTTATTAGATTAAATAATGTGTGTTTCTCTCCACTCGTTTTACAAATCACTATTTAAAATAGCTACGAATATTTTACTGCAACCTGGACAATAGTAATGAATGTAGTATTGAATATGTCATAAGGTAGAATTGAAAACGATTCAAGCGTCTTTGTTTTCTCGCCCTCAAGAATTGCGGTAAGTATATCACTTTCCGTCATTGAAAAAATCCGGTGTTTTAATAATGCGCTTTTATTAGAAACTGCTACTTGAAGATTCATCATTTACAGAGGTCGCTGTTCTTCACTATTTCTTCAGTTCACTGTCCTACTTTCTCTGTGATTTCTCTACTCTTGTGATTGATGACTTATTCAACTGATTTTTGTACTTCGCGCGTTAAACGCGTGTTTTGACGCATCCTCAGGCACAAAACACATAGGTCAGCAAATAATAGTTGGGTGGAAGACATTAATGAAGCAGTAACTATCAAAACACATGTAATATTCAACAGTAATCGTTTGGTCTTCTTTCTTCAAATATCCTCTTTTACTTTTGTTAAAGTGCACTAATGCTGATTAAATTACTTTAGAACAACGCTTTGACGGAAGAAATTATTCTTGTTTTGGTCTAACTCTTAACATATTAAACGTTAGGCCTATGTTACATTTTAAGCCTATCACTCCTACCGCGGTCAACTTCATGCCGAATGTTCCCCTGGCGGTGACTTTAATTTATTCTATTATTATTTTATTCTATCTGTTATTTCCCTCTCACCTCATATTATTTATAGAATTATTATTAAATCATTTGCTCGCAATATGCTTGACATCAATGAGTTACAAATACAACTTCCAGTTATCGTCCACTTTTAACTATCTTATTCTAAAAATAATAAATTATTAACTCACAAAATAAATTAACTAACACTACCTACATTAAACTGTTTTGATGTCATGGAAGTAGCGTTCTGATAATATTATTAGCAGTGTTAAATAACAACCCAAGAAATGTAACGTGTATCTCGGAAAATTAATGAAACCGATATATATGCGAGTTTTTGAAGAAGATAGGGCGGTCCTCCTCAAATCTTGTCGGGATCCAGGTCCGAATACTAGGCCACTTTGAATCATTATTTTTACAGCAGTGATATGGGGCATTTTCTGTTTGTTGATCGAATTAGGACTTCATTTGGAAATCAAAAATCCAGAAATTTATATCGGGACAGTGTATAACGCTCTTGTAGTGTGTGGTACATGCACCTGTACCACCATGCATATTCAGTATTTATATATTAGTACAAACTAAGCACAGTGGAACGACAAACGTTCCAGATAACATCTTAACCACGTTCCTCTTACATCATTACATCACAGCATGCAGCTGTAAACATTTTTATATCACCATACTTATTAGCCATTGTTTTCAAGGTATTTCTTTTTAGTCACGGCTGAAATATCCGCGCGCCTCTTATTGCCTCCATAAGGTAACCTGAGAAATTCCGCGTGGACAGGGCTAACCAAATAGAACAATCAATCTCAGAATTTCTGGGCGTGGAAAAGTGGTTACTTAGCGTGGTCGTGAAAAATAGGCGACATGTATTGTGGAGCTGTGAGTGTGATATGGTAGTAATAACAAATCACATTATTCGATCATAATAGGCCAAAAATGGCAGTGGTTTGTTGTAGATTGTCTATCTTTCCTTAAGCCTCTCAGGTCAAAACGAACATTAACTAACTCAGATACCCCTTGCGTGGCTCTGTTAAAATATCCCAAAATACCGATGTTTGAATAATAAACCGAAATTATTAAATCAATTATTGAGTTAACAAATATCGTGAAACCAAAAATAATCGTCTGGTTTTCTTTCAGCATAATTATCTCTATCGTGATTTCTTTTGTAGACATTCATTGTTTACTTTATCAGCCGTGATATCCATTGTTGAATTTTTCAGCTGTGATATGTGTTGTTGGCTATCCTACTCTAGATATCCGTTGTTTGCTTCCTACCGTTTAATATCCATTGTTTATTTCTTACCCGTGATATTCATTGTTTATGTTTAACGCGTGATATCCATAACAAATCCTTGATAGCACAACAATCAGAAATGTGATTGGTCAGGTCACTAACACTTCCTTAATAATTGTGTTAATATTATTGATAAATATTAACAGAACGTTACTACACGTTTCTCCTGTAAACGCTTTCTAAAACGTGTTTATAAATCAATACAGTTGACAGAGTATTAAAGAAATAAAACTGAAGATAATTGATGCTTAAAAAATGAATTATTAACATAGGCTAACCCTAACCACGCGTTCATTATCTGCATTGTACACTAATTTAAAGTTACGATTTTGTAATCTAATACGTGATGCAGGACTACGATGTCAGTTCTACAGTTTATAATAATAGTTGACCGTAAGGTTTCATCTTTCGGGTACATCTGTATAACGCATAGGTTACCAACCTATCTCAGTACAATGCCCTTTTAAACTTTCCGCATCTTGACGGAGGTATTCACCCTATATATAGACATTGAATACTCTAACAGTACTGAGTATTTTTCTGTTAATATACAGATATTGAATACTCTAACAGTACCGTGTATTTTTGTAATAATATATAAATATTCAATACTCCAACAGTACCGTGTACTTTTGTATTAATATACAGATATTGAGTACTCCGCGTCTAACACAAGACGTAAAACTTGTAGTTCACCAGTGTGGTACTACAATCTAACACAAGACGTAGAACTTGTAGTTCACCAGTTTGGTACTACAATGTAAAACAAGACGTAGAACTTGTAGTTCACCAGTGTGGTACTACAATCTAAAACAAGACGTAGAACTTGTAGTTCACCAGTGTGGTACTACAATCTAACACAAGACGTATAACTTGTAGTTCACCAGTGTGGTACTACAATCTAACACAAGACGTATAACTTGTAGTTCACCAGTGTGGTACTACAATCAAACACAAGACGTAGAACTTGTAGTTCACCAGTTTGGTACTACAATCTAAAACAAGACGTAGAACTTGTAGTTCACCAATGTGGTACTACAATCTAAAACAAGACGTAGAACGTGTAGTTCACCAGTGTAGTACTACAATCTAACTCAAGACGTAGAACTTGTAGTTCACCAGTGTGGTACTACAATCTAACACAAGACGTAGAACGTGTAGTTCTCCAGTGTAGTACTACAATCTAACTCAAGACGTAGAACTTGTAGTTCACCAGGTTTGTACTACAATCTAACTCAAGACGTAGAACTTGTAGTTCACCAGTGTGGTACTACAATCTAAAAAAAGACGTAGAACTTGTAGTTCACCAGTGTGGTACTACAATCTGAAACAAGACGTAAAACTTGTAGTTCACCAGTGTAGTACTACAATCTAACACAAGACGTAGAACTTGTAGTTCTCCAGTGTAGTACTACAATCTAACTCAAGACGTAGAACTTGTATTTCATCACTGTGGTACTACAATTTAAAATAAGACGTAGAACTTGTAGTTCACCAGTGTGGTACCACAATCTAAACATGACGTATAACATGTAGTTCATCAGTGTGGTACTACAATCTAACACAAGACGTGGAACTTGTAGTTCACCAGTGTGGTACTACAAACTAACACAAGACGTAGAACTTGTAGTTCATCACTGTGGTACTACAAACTAACACAAGACGTAGAACTTGTAGTTCACCAGTGTGGTACCACAATCTAAACATGACGTATAACTTGTAGTTCACCAGTGTGGTACTACATTCTAACACAAGACGTAGAACTTGTAGTTCACCAGTGTGGTACCACAATCTAAACATGACGTATAACTTGTAGTTCACCAGTGTGGTACTACATTCTAACACAAGACGTAGAACTTGTAGTTCACCTGTGTGGTACTACATTCTAACACAAGACGTAGAACTTGTAGTTCATCAGTGTGGTACTACAATCTAACACAAGTCGTAGAACTTGTAGTTCACCTGTGTGGTACCACATTCTAACACAAGACGTAGAACTTGTAGTTCATCAGTGTGGTACTACAATCTAACACAAGACGTAGAACTTGTAGTTCACCAGTGTGGTACTACAATCTAACACAAGACGTAGAACTTGTAGTTCACCAGTGTGGTACTACAATCTAACACAAGACGTAGAACTTGTAGTTCACCAGTGTGGTACTGCAATCTAACACATGAAGTAGAATTTATGATATCAACGCTGTGGTACTGCAGTGTAACACATGATGTATAAGTTATGGTTCATTGTTATGGTACTACAGTCTAACACATGAAGTAAAACTTATATCAACGCTGTGGAACTGTATTGTAACACATGATTTGGATCTCACTACAGTCTAGCATTACTATAAAAATATTTATTTATTACGTTTATTATATATTGAAAATCAAATTTACAGTTTTTCATGCCCGTTTAATCAAACTGGTCGTCTGTAAGACGATTCATTCGGTGATTTATCAGTATTCTTACTCTGATATTATAAGAAACCTCACTACGTTAAGGTCATTTATTATTAATAATAAAAATAATTTGATAAAGGAAGATAATAACATTATAGTTTACAAATTAGATGATTTATATTTATATTGTTGAAGACAGGATACAATGATTAAACTAGTGTAGTCCTAGTTAGGGTCCTTTAGGATAGGCATAGTTAATTTTCATTAGGATAGTTCTAATTAAACGAACCTGGACAGTTGACACATACGCGGTTTTAAGAAATTCAGTTTCCTATAATTACAAAATCGTTTGAAAAACACTGTTCAAATTGATTACCTCAATTATCCATCGGCCATAGTTTGTTGCCCATATATATTCTAAAAATTCTGTTATTTTTCGGTGCTATCTGTGAGTTGTAAGCTTGGCTTCCGTTTAATCTGTTGTGAAGGCATATTAGAAAGTTACGTTCCTTCCAAGTAATATGTTGTTCTTTTAGCCATGAGAGCATACCACGTATCCATTGTTGTTGTTGTCTGTTTAAGTTCTTTAAAGCAAAAACCCGTGACGATATATCCTTTAACTAGCCATGTCGTCCAGGTTGTAAGCGAAGATTATGGTTTTGGTAAACCATTAGCAGACACGGTCGGTTAGACTTGAAAACTCGACAGCTAGCTTAGCTGAGATCTCATGTCACTACTCAACTTGTCATAATTCGTACCAACGCTCAAAAAAGTGAAGTTTTGACATCACCGCTTTAAAGATAGTAGAGTCATTGAAATGTTTAAGGTGGTCCTTTACTTTATTTTTCAATGTTTTTTCAGTCTCTCTAGAATAAAAAACTAATATTTGTCACTCAACAATTTATTCTGATTTTCCAGTCGGTGTATTTTCCCCCTTTCTGAAGGACTGATGCACAGAGGTTATTTAAATACCTTACGTGTGTGGCTATTTGTCAGTTTATACAGAATTGACTTTGTTGTGATGTGTCTTGCTGATCTGGTGACAAGATTCTAGTATGTCATGTGTCGCTATTGAAAGTTGTCTCTAATGGGTTAGTAGACTGAGAACCAGATGACCAGTTGTCACGTCTTTTCATCTACCTAAATTGTAGACAGGTATCTTTACGTTAACTAAGTCGACCAGTAGGTCAATAGTTAACTGAAAGAAGCTTTATACAAAGTACAACCTGTGACTTTTTAATGTGCCATGCTTTTTTGTCTATTAAAACAATAACTAATGAAATGTAATGTAAACTAGGTTCCTCCGGTATGACGCCAACTCCTTAAGTTATAAACTAGACTGTTTGCTGGTTAAACAATAACTAATGTAGTATATTGTAAACTAGTTTCCTCCGGTATAACAACTGTCATGATAGTTTCAAATTGCAAGTATCGGTACTTCAGTAAACATCAGATAAAACTTGTGTTTGTTAATTTTGAAAATTAGAACCTAGAAAGTAGTAAAATAACCTCAAACATAATATATTTGTATTTGTAGTATTATTATAGTTGTATGTGTAGTATTATTATAGTTGTATTTGTAGTATTATTATAGTTGTATTTGTAGTATTATTATAGTTGTATGTGTAGTATTATTATAGTTGTATTTGTAGTATTATTATAGTTGTATGTGTAGTATTATTATAGTTGTATTTGTAGTATTATTATAGTTGTATGTGTAGTATTATTATAGTTGTATTTGTAATAGTTGTATGTGTAGTATTATTATTGTTGTATGTGTAGTATTATTATAGTTGTATGTGTAGTATTATCATAGTTGTATTTGTAGTATTATTATAGTTGTATGTGTAGTATTATCATAGTTGTATTTGTAGTATTATTATAGTTGTATTTGTAATAGTTGTATGTGTAGTAATATTATAGTTGTATTTGTAATAGTTGTATGTGTAGTATTATTATAGTTGTATGTGTAGTATTATCATAGTTGTATTTGTAGTATTATTATAGTTGTATGTGTAGTATTATCATAGTTGTATGTGTGGGTAGTATTATAGTTGTATGTGTAGTATTATCATAGTTGTATTTGTAGTATTATTATAGTTGTATTTGTAATAGTTGTATGTGTAGTAATATTATAGTTGTATTTGTAATAGTTGTATGTGTAGTATTATTATAGTTGTATGTGTAGGTAGTATTATAGTTGTATGTGTAGTATTATTATAGTTGTATGTGTAGTATTATTATAGTTGTATGTGTAGTATTATTATAGTTGTATGTGTAGTATTATTGTAGTTGTATTTGTATTATTATTATAGTTGTATTTGTAGTATTATTATAGTTGTATGTGTAGTATTATTATAGTTGTATGTGTGGGTAGTATTATAGTTGTATGTGTAGTATTATTATAGTTGTATGTGTAGTATTATTATAGTTGTATGTGTAGTATTATTATAGTTGTATTTGTAGTATTATTATAGTTGTATTTGTAGTATTATTATAGTTGTATGTGCAGTATTATTATAGTTGTGTAGTATTATTATAGTTGTATTTGTAGTATTATTATAGTTGTATTTGTAGTATTATTATAGTTGTATGTGTAGTATTATTATAGTTGTATTTGTAGTATTATTATAGTTGTATTTGTAGTATTATTATAGTTGTATGTGTATAGTATTATTATAGTTGTATTTGTAGTATTATTATAGTTGTATGTGTGTAGTATTATTATAGTTGTATGTGTAGTATTATTATAGTTGTATGTGTAGTATTATTATAGTTGTATTTGTGAGTATTATTATAGTTGTATTTGTAGTATTATTATAGTTGTATGTGTAGTATTATTATAGTTGTATTTGTAGTATTATTATAGTTGTATTTGTAGTATTATTATAGTTGTATGTGTAGTATTATTATAGTTGTATTTGTAGTATTATTATAGTTGTATTTGTAGTATTATTATAGTTGTATTTGTAGTATTATTATAGTTGTATGTGTAGTATTATTATAGTTGTATTTGTAGTATTATTATAGTTGTATGTGTAGTATTATTATAGTTGTATTTGTAGTATTATTATAGTTGTATGTGTAGTATTATTATAGTTGTATTTGTAGTATTATTATAGTTGTATTTGTAATAGTTGTATGTGTAGTATTATTATAGTTGTATGTGTAGTATTATCATAGTTGTATTTGTAGTATTATCATAGTTGTATTTGTAGTATTATTATAGTTGTATGTGTAGTATTATTATAATTGTATGTGTAGGTAATATTATTATAGTTGTATGTGTAGTATTATCATAGTTGTATTTGTAGTATTATCATAGTTGTATTTGTAGTATTATTATAGTTGTATGTGTAGTATTATTATAATTGTATGTGTAGGTAGTATTATTATAGTTGTATGTGTAGTATTATTATAGTTGTATGTGTAGTATTATTATAGTTGTATTTGTAGTATTATTATAGTTGTATGTGTAGTATTATTATAGTTGTATTTGTAATAGTTGTATGTGTAGTATTATTATTGCTGTATGTGTAGTATTATTATAGTTGTATGTGTAGTATTATCATAGTTGTATTTGTAGTATTATTATAGTTGTATTTGTAGTATTATTATAGTTGTATGTGTAGTATTATTATAGTTGTATGTGTAGGTAGTATTATTATAGTTGTATGTGTAGTATTATTATAGTTGTATGTGTAGTATTATTATAGTTGTATTTGTAGTATTATTATAGTTGTATGTGTAGGTAGTATTATTATAGTTGTATGTGTAGTATTATTATAGTTGTATGTGTAGTATTATTATAGTTGTATGTGTAGTAGTATTATAGTTGTATTTGTAATAGTTGTATGTGTAGTATTATTATAGTTGTATGTGTAGTATTATTATAGTTGTATGTGTAGTATTATTATAGTTGTATGTGTAGTATTATTATAGTTGTATGTGTAGGTAGTATTATTATAGTTGTATGTGTAGTATTATTATAGTTGTATGTGTAGTATTATTATAGTTGTATGTGTAGGTAGTATTATTATAGTTGTATGTGTAGTATTATTATAGTTGTATGTGTAGGGAGTATTATTATAGTTGTATGTGTAGTATTATTATAGTTGTATGTGTAGTATTATTATAGTTGTATGTGTAGTAGTATTATAGTTGTATTTGTAATAGTTGTATGTGTAGTATTATTATAGTTGTATGTGTAGTATTATTATAGTTGTATGTGTAGTATTATTATAGTTGTATTTGTAATAGTTGTATGTGTAGTATTATTATAGTTGTATGTGTAGTATTATTATAGTTGTATGTGTAGTATTATTATAGTTGTATGTGTAGTATTATTATAGTTGTATGTGTAGTAGTATTATAGTTGTATGTGTAGTAGTATTATAGTTGTATTTGTAATAGTTGTATGTGTAGTATTATTATAGTTGTATGTGTAGTATTATTATAGTTGTATGTGTAGTATTATTATAGTTGTATGTGTAGTATTATTATAGTTGTATTTGTAATAGTTGTATGTGTAGTATTATTATAGTTGTATTTGTAATAGTTGTATGTGTAGTATTATTATAGTTGTATTTGTAATAGTTGTATGTGTAGTATTATTATAGTTGTATGTGTAGTATTATTATAGTTGTATGTGTAGTATTATTATAGTTGTATTTGTAATAGTTGTATGTGTAGTATTATTATAGTTGTATGTGTAGTAGTATTATAGTTGTATGTGTAGTATTATTATAGTTGTATTTGTAGTATTATTATAGTTGTATGTGTAGTATTATTATAGTTGTATGTGTAGTATTATTATAGTTGTATTTGTAATAGTTGTATGTGTAGTATTATTATAGTTGTATGTGTAGTAGTATTATAGTTGTATGTGTAGTATTATTATAGTTGTATTTGTAGTATTATTATAGTTGTATGTGTAGTATTATTATAGTTGTATGTGTAGTATTATTATAGTTGTATGTGTAGTGTTATTATAGTTGTATTTGTAGTATTATTATAGTTGTATGTGTAGTATTATTATAGTTGTATGTGTAGTATTATTATAGTTGTATTTGTAGTATTATTATAGTTGTATGTGTAGTATTATTATAGTTGTATGTGTAGGTAGTATTATTATAGTTGTATGTGTAGTATTATTATAGTTGTATGTGTAGTATTATTATAGTTGTATTTGTAGTATTATTATAGTTGTATGTGTAGGTAGTATTATAGTTGTATGTGTAGTATTATTATAGTTGTATGTGTAGTAGTATTATAGTTGTATTTGTAGTATTATTATAGTTGTATGTGTAGTATTATTATAGTTGTATGTGTAGTATTATTATAGTTGTATGTGTAGTATTATTATAGTTGTATGTGTAGTATTATTATAGCTGTATTTGTAGTATTATTATAGTTGTATTTGTAGTATTATTATATAGTTGTATGTGTGAGTATTATTATAGTTGTATTTGTAGTATTATTATAGTTGTATTTGTAGTATTATTATAGTTGTATTTGTAGTAGTATTATAGTTGTATGTGTAGTATTATTATAGTTGTATGAGTAGTATTATTATAGCTGTATTTGTAGTATTATTATAGTTGTATTTGTAGTATTATTATAGTTGTATGTGTAGTATTATTATAGTTGTATTTGTAGTATTATTATAGTTGTATGTGTAGTATTATTATAGTTGTATGTGTAGTATTATTATAGTTGTATGTGTAGTACTATTATGGTTGTATGTGTAGTATTATTATAGTTGTATGTGTAGTATTATTATAGTTGTATTTTGTAGTATTATTATAGTTGTGTTTGTGAGTATTATTATAGTTGTATGTGTAGTATTATTATATAGTTGTATGTGTAGTATTATTATAGTTGTATGTGTAGTACTATTATAGTTGTATGTGTAGTATTATTATAGTTGTATGTGTAGTACTATTATAGTTGTATGTGTAGTATTATTATAGTTGTATTTGTAATAGTTGTATGTGTAGTATTATTATAGTTGTATGTGTAGTATTATTATAGTTGTATTTGTAGTATTATTATAGTTGTATGTGTAGTATTATTATAGTTGTATTTGTAGTATTATTATAGTTGTATGTGTAGTATTATTATAGTTGTATGTGTAGTATTATTATAGTTGTATGTGTAGTATTATTATAGTTGTATGTGTAGTATTATTATAGTTGTATGTGTAGTATTATTATAGTTGTATTTGTAGTATTATTATAGTTGTATTTGTAGTATTATTATAGTTGTATGTGTAGTATTATTATAGTTGTATTTGTAGTATTATTATAGTTGTATTTGTAGCACTTTTGTTTTTCCTTTCTTTGCATAAGCTCAATCAGAGAACATGAACTGAAAAATATTCTACCAAGGTCACCATGTTTTAGAATAATCATACATTCAGTATTCCACCTTTAGATGTAAGTAAGATTAGTTGTACAGTTGAATGAGATAACCTAAAATGAGTTGTACAGTTATATATGAGATAAGCTGAGATTAGTTGTAGCTAAATATGAGATAAGCTAAGGTTAGTTGTACAGTTAAATACAAGATAAGTTAAGGTTAGTTGTGCTGTTAAATATGAGATAAGCTTAGTTGCACAGTTAAATATGAGATAAGATTAGTTGTACTGTTAAATATGAGATAAGCTTAGTTGCACAGTTACGTATGAGATAAGCTCAGTTGCACAGTTAAGTATGATATAAGCTTAGTTGCACAGTTAAGTATGATATAAGCTTAGTTGCACAGTTAAGTATGAGATAAGCTTAGTTGCACAGTTAAGTTTGAGATAAGCTTAGTTGCACAGTTAAGTATGAGATAAGCTTAGTTGCACAGTTAAGTATGAGATAAACTTAGTTGTACAGTTAAGTATGAGATAAGCTTAGTTGCACAGTTAAGTATGAGATAAGCTTATTTGCACAGTTAAGTATGAGATATGCTTAGTTGCACTGTTAAGTATGAGATAAGCTTAGTTGCACAGTTACGTATGAGATAAGCTTAGTTGCACAGTTAAGTATGAGATAAGCTTAGTTGCACAGTTAAGTATGAGATAAACTTAGTTGTACAGTTAAGTATGAGATAAGCTTATTTGCACAGTTAAGTATGAGATAAGCTTATTTGCACAGTTACGTATGAGATAAGATTAGTTGTACAGTTAAGTATGAGATAAACGTAGTTGCACAGTTAAGTATGAGATAAGCTTAGTTGCACAGTTAAGTATGAGATAAGCTTAGTTGCACAGTTACGTATGAGATAAGCTTAGTTGCACAGTTAAGTATGAGATAAGCTTAGTTGCACAGTTAAGTATGAGATAAACTTAGTTGTACAGTTAAGTATGAGATAAACTTAGTTGCACAGTTAAGTATGAGATAAGCTTATTTGCACAGTTACGTATGAGATAAGATTAGTTGTACAGTTAAGTATGAGATAAACGTAGTTGCACAGTTAAGTATGAGATAAGCTTATTTGCACAGTTACGTATGAGATAAGATTAGTTGTACAGTTAAGTATGAGATAAACTTAGTTGCACAGTTAAGTATGAGATAAGCTTATTTGCACAGTTACGTATGAGATAAGATTAGTTGTACAGTTAAGTATGAGATAAACTTAGTTGCACAGTTAAGTATGAGATAAGCTTATTTGCACAGTTACGTATGAGATAAGCTTATTTGCACAGTTACGTATGAGATAAACTTAGTTGTACAGTTAAGTATGAGATAAGCTTAGTTGTACAGTTAAGTATGAGATAAGATTAGTTGTACAGTTAAGTATGAGATAAGCTTATTTGCACAGTTAAGTATGAGATAAGATTAGTTGCACAGTTAAGTATGAGATAAACTTAGTTGTACAGTTAAGTATGAGATAAGCTTAGTTGCACAGTTAAGTATGAGATAAGCTTAGTTGCACAGTTAAGTATGAGATAAGATTAGTTGCACAGTTAAGTATGAGATAAACTTAGTTGTACAGTTAAGTATGAGATAAGCTTAGTTGTACAGTTAAGTATGAGATAAGCTTAGTTGCACAGTTAAGTATGAGATAAACTTAGTTGCACAGTTAAGTATGAGATAAACTTAGTTGTACAGTTAAGTATGAGATAAGCTTAGTTGCACAGTTAAGTATGAGATAAACTTAGTTGCACAGTTAAGTATGAGATAAACTTAGTTGTACAGTTAAGTATGAGATAAGCTTATTTGCACAGTTAAGTATGAGATAAGATTAGTTGCACAGTTAAGTGTGAGATAAACTTAGTTGTACAGTTAAGTATGAGATAAGCTTAGTTGTACAGTTAAGTATGAGATAAGCTTAGTTGCACAGTTAAGTATGAGATAAACTTGGTTGCACAGTTAAGTATGAGATAAACTTAGTTGCACAGTTAAGTATGAGATAAACTTAGTTGCACAGTTTAGTATGAGATAAACTTAGTTGCACAGTTAAGTATGAGATAAACTTAGTTGTACAGTTAAGTATGAGATAAGCTTAGTTGCACAGTTAAGTATGAGATAAACTTAGTTGCACAGTTAAGTATGAGATAAACTTAGTTGTACAGTTAAGTATGAGATAAGCTTAGTTGCACAGTTAAGTATGAGATAAACTTAGTTGCACAGTTAAGTATGAGATAAGCTTATTTGCACAGTTAAGTATGAGTTAAGATTAGTTGCACAGTTAAGTATGAGATAAGCTGGGGTTAGTGGAATACAATGATTTCGTTATTAATCTCTTTAAGATCATGATTCTAAATACATGTTTCTTTGTTTAATAGGCTTAAGTCTCCAGTTTATATGAAGAAGGAACTATTTTAGTTGTCCTATAATCACAATTTTGTACACTAGTTCAGCGCTTAAAGTACCACTACTAATTTAATTATTTAACGTTTACAGAACCTCTGTTGTTTTTCCACTAAAGTGTAAACTTTAAGGTAACACACAATGTTTACCGTATTTTCTCTGTATTATTATTATCGTAATTATTACAATTGCAATTGTTTGTAATTAAACATAAGGTTACTCAATGGGCCATCTGTGCTCTGCTCACCACGGGTATCGAAACTCGTTTTTTAGAGTTGTAAGTTCAATACACGTTTGGGAGGTTAGCTGTTACAAAAATGATAAAGTGAGTGACTTGTTTCATCAAATTACAAGTAGGAGCGTTATAGGAGAGACAGTCAAATCCAATAAGATTAGTCTAAAAGTCAACAGCATAAGCCTGTCTGAAATTTGGACATTTGTTTTAAAGAAAAAGGTCTATACAACTTACTTACTGTTCGATACATTTATAACACATCCTTCTTTAAACGAAATATAAAATCTGAAGATCTGTTATATTTCCTTCCTGCTCTTGGTATCATTTCAGCTTACCGTAATCGTGATGTCAGTCTGCCTCTCAGATAGCAGCATTTCTGTTAATACTGTTTTACGGTCGACAAACGAGAGTTTCTTCTACTGGACATCAGACGTCCACTCGCTGGACTGCACGTGTTTTGTTTCCGCTTTACGTTATAAGAATCAGTCCCTAATCCAACGTCTATTTAAACAACAGTGTATGAGAGATACACGAAGAATGGCTGTTTCCTTATCTCGTGATGTACCGGATGCTCGTGATGTACCGGATGTTATTACGTGTAGAAATATATTTCTTTATGTAATTCATCTGGACTTATGTTGTGGTTCGTTTTTTTTTATTTCCAATATATGGTTCTCCCTCGTTGTTATTTATCCACAGTGTTTTAAAGATTAGAATCACCACTCTAGTTAGCTATCATAAATCACCCAAGGATGAGATTGAAAGCAATTAGTTGTCACAAATTAAACCAGATGGAGAAACCAGTCTGTGACTAATACGGTAGCTACAAAATGTATATCATTAACATAATCAGCTACTCAAGATGAACTCCGTAGTACGGGATGTATGTATATCACTAACATAATCAGCTACTCAATAAGAACTCCGTAGTTCGGGATGTATGTACATCATTAACATAAGCAGCTACTCAAGATGAACTCCGTAGTTCAAGATGTATGTATATCATTAACATAATCAGCTACTCAATAAGAACTCTGTAGTTCGTGATGTATGTACATCATTAACATAATCAGCTACTCATGATGAGCTCCGTAGTTCGGGATGTATGTACATCATTAACATAATCAGCTACTCAATATGAACTCCGTAGTTCGGGATGTATGTATATCATTAACATAAGCAGCTACTCAATATGAACTCCGTAGTTCGGGATGTATGTATATCATTAACATAATCATCTACTCAATATGAACTCCGTAGTTCGGGATGTATGTATATCATTAACATAATCAGCTACTCAATATGAACTCCGTAGTTCGGGATGTATGTATATCATTAACATAAGCAGCTACTCAATATGAACTCCGTAGTTCGGGATGTATGTACATCATTAACATAATCAGCTACTCAATATGAACTGCGTAGTTCGGGATGTATGTATATCATTAACATAATCAGCTACTCAATATGAACTCCGTAGTTCGGGATGGATGTATATCATTAACATAATCAGGTACTCAAGATGAACACCGTAGTTCGGGATGTATGTATATCATTAACATAATCAGCTACTCAACATGAACTGCGTAGTTCGGGATGTATGTATATCATTAACATAATCAGCTACTCAATATGAACTCCGTAGTTCGGGATGTATGTAAATCATTAACATAAGCAGCTACTCAATATGATCTCCGTAGTTCGGGATGTATGTACATCATTAACATAATCAGCTACTCAATATGAACTCCGTAGTTCGGGATGTATGTATATCATTAACATAATCAGCTACTCAATATGAACTCCGTAGTTCGGGATGTATGTATATCATTAACATAATCAGCTACTCAATATGAACTCCGTAGTTCGGGATGTATGTACATCATTAACATAATCAGCTACTCAATATGAACTCCGTAGTTCGGGATGTATGTATATCATTAACATAATCAGGTACTCAAGATGAACACCGTAGTTCGGGATGTATGTATATCATTAACATAATCAGCTACTCAATATGAACTCCGTAGTTCGGGATGTATGTATATCATTAACATAATCAGCTACTCAATATGAACTCCGTAGTTCGGGATGTATGTACATCATTAACATAATCAGCTACTCAATATGAACTCCGTAGTTCGGGATGTATGTATATCATTAACATAAGCAGCTACTCAATATGAACACCGTAGTTCGGGATGTACGTATATCATTAACATAATCAGCTACTCAACATGAACTCCGTAGTTCGGGATGTATGTATATCATTAACATAATCAGCTACTCAATATGAACTCCGTAGTTCGGGATGTATGTACATCATTAACATAATCAGCTACTCAATATGAACTCCGTAGTTCGGGATGTATGT
Source organism: Tachypleus tridentatus (assembly GCF_004210375.1). Taxonomy (NCBI): domain Eukaryota; kingdom Metazoa; phylum Arthropoda; class Merostomata; order Xiphosura; family Limulidae; genus Tachypleus; species Tachypleus tridentatus. Next base: position 18,066,406 of record NW_027467777.1, read on the forward strand.
ATATCATTAACATAATCAGCTACTCAATATGAACTCCGTAGTTCGGGATGTATGTATATCATTAACATAATCAGCTACTCAACATGAACTCCGTAGTTCGGGATGTATGTACATCATTAACATAAGCAGCTACTCAATATGAACACCGTACAAAAATTGTTTGTGTTTTTTAAAACACCATTGTCCCCACAATAACAACGGAAGATAAGACTGAAGGCTTGTGATGCTAGGAACGGGGTTTCAATACCCGTAGTGGGCACAGCACAAATAATTCCTTACAGACCTTCGTGATTAATCACAAACAAACCTAAAGAAACTCTTAGAATTGGTGTATGTGCTGTTATGGTTTCATTTCTATGTTACTGTTAAGTTAAGGCAAAAGACGAATATTTTGTTATTTTAGGTTTCCTAGCAAACTTATACACAGAATATTTTATTATTTTAGGTTTCCTCGCAAACTTATACACAGAATATTTTGTTATTTTAGGCTTCCTAGCAAACTTATACACAGAATATTTTGTTATTTTAGGTTTCCCAGCAAACTTATACACAGAATATTTTGTTATTTTAGGTTTCCTAGCAAACTTATACACAGAATATTTTATTATTTTAGGTTTCCTCGCAAACTTATACACAGAATATTTTGTTATTTTAGGCTTCCTAGCAAACTTATACACAGAATATTTTGTTATTTTAGGCTTCCTAGCAAACTTATACACAGAATATTTTGTTATTTTAGGTTTCCTAGCAAACTTATACACAGAATATTTTATTATTTTAGGTTTCCTCGCAAACTTATACACAGAATATTTTGTTATTTTAGGCTTCCTAGCAAACTTATACACAGAATATTTTGTTATTTTAGGCTTCCTAGCAAACTTATACACAGAATATTTTGTTATTTTAGGCTTCCTAGCAAACTTATACACAGAATATTTTGTTATTTTAGGTTTCCTAGCAAACTTATACACAGAATATTTTGTTATTTTAGGCTTCCTAGCAAACTTATACACAGAATATTTTGTTATTTTAGGTTTCCTAGCAAACTTATACACAGAATATTTTATTATTTTAGGTTTCCTCGCAAACTTATACACAGAATATTTTGTTATTTTAGGCTTCCTAGCAAACTTATACACAGAATATTTTGTTATTTTAGGCTTCCTAGCAAACTTATACACAGAATATTTTGTTATTTTAGGTTTCCTAGCAAACTTATACACAGAATATTTTGTTATTTTAGGTTTCCTCGCAAACTTATACACAGAATATTTTGTTATTTTAGGCTTCCTAGCAAACTTATACACAGAATATTTTGTTATTTTAGGTTTCCTAGCAAACTTATACACAGAATATTTTGTTATTTTAGGTTTCCTCGCAAACTTATACACAGAATATTTTGGTATTTTAGGTTTCCTAGCAAACTTATACACAGAATATTTTGTTATTTTAGGTTTCCTCGCAAACTTATACACAGAATATTTTGTTATTTTAGGTTTCCTAGCAAACTTATACACAGAATATTTTATTATTTTAGGCTTCCTAGCAAACTTATACACAGAATATTTTGTTATTTTAGGTTTCCTAGCAAACTTATACACAGAATATTTTATTATTTTAGGCTTCCTAGCAAACTTATACATAGAATATTTTGTTATTTTAGGCTTCCTAGCAAACTTATACACAGAATATTTTGTTATTTTAGGCTTCCTAGCAAACTTATACACAGAATATTTTGTTATTTTAGGTTTCCTAGCAAACTTATACACAGAATATTTTATTATTTTAGGTTTCCTCGCAAACTTATACACAGAATATTTTGTTATTTTAGGCTTCCTAGCAAACTTATACACAGATTATTTTGTTATTTTAGGTTTCCTAGCAAACTTATACACAGAATATTTTGTTATTTTAGGTTTCCTCGCAAACTTATACACAGAATATTTTGGTATTTTAGGTTTCCTAGCAAACTTATACACAGAATATTTTGTTATTTTAGGTTTCCTCGCAAACTTATACACAGAATATTTTCCAATTTTCAGTTTCTGACTCTTTCTTCTGTGACCGAATAGTAGAACTTGGCCATCGCTGTTCGCAAAAGGTTCGCGAACCAGGAATCTTCGGATATTTGATAACGCAAAACCAACTTGAAATAAAAATGTATCTCAAAAGGGCTGGTATGGGTATTAACACTTTTATTGATAAGCAGAGAACAACGTTTCGACCTTTCTGGGTCATCTTCAGGTTATATCATCAGATTCAGTTTTCAGAATCACTTGTCCACACCTAACCCTTAAGTAAGGTAATAATAATAATTTCACAACTTCTGCTGTCTCGAGCAAGTGTTCATTATTTTCATTCCGAGACTATTCACCACATTTTGACGCCGCTGTATGTCTGTTATTTAAAAATGATACGTTCTGTTTGCATATGCACAGTTGTTACCTCAGAGTTTACCGCGACAGAGATCACTCTACGTTGATTTCGCTTACGTTTTAGTTCCAAAGAAAGAAAAACAAAACATCGCAAAAAAATTTACAAAACAAATGAACCAGGTTAGGGTATTAAGACAGGTGTTGAAAAAAACTCTGAATGTCGTTTTCTCCTCTTTAGGTGTTGTAGAAGACGTGAATTTTATATATTTCAGTGCATTTCTTAACTCTTTATTTGCTAAAGTGAATTCAAAGAATTTAAGGAAAACTTTATTGTCCCGACAGTAGTTTTTACGGAGTCATGATTGATATGACAGTTGTATAAAAACACATCAAGATGTCTGTTCAGATAATCGCACGTGGTTCAATGTAATTAGTGCTACTTGAGTGATGTTAGACATTGTTTATATGGTTCACAGTTCATTGTATTTTTCTTCGTTTATGTTAGCCTACAATGAGTGGTAAATTACCTAAAAAAATGTTTAAATCATTTTAGCTTAAAAAGGAATATATTTTTATATGCCAGGACATTGCTTTGTTCCATGTAATTATGAAAATTAAGATGTGTAATTTGTGGTCAGTTTTAATCTTATTTTCGCGGGTTCGAATCCCCGTCGCACCAAACCTTCTCGCCCTTTCAGCCGTAGGGGCGTTATAATGTAACAGTCAATCCCACTATTCGTTGGTAAAAGAGTAGTCCAAGAGTTGGCGGTGAGTGGTGATGACTAGTTGCCTTCCCTCTAGTCTTGCACTGCTAAATTAGGGACGGCTAGCACAGATAGCCCTCGAGTAGCTTTGGGCGAGATTAAAAAAACAAACAAACAAATGTAACCTAATTTAAAAGTAAAGTGTTTTAAATTACAATATAAGTTACGCAAATAACTTCTTTTTTTATCTACATATATTAACAGTCTATAATAAATGTTAAACATAACCCATCATATTATTTACTAAAAATCGTATTTAAAAACTAGTTGAATTTACCTGGGTGTAAAAATGAACCTTCTACCTTTATTTAGTGTAGTATTATACATAGCAACATGATTCAGGACAGATCGTTTCTACTTTTATTTAGTGTAGTATTATACATAGCAACATGATTCAGGACAGAACGTTTCTACCTTTATTTAGTGTAGTATTATACATAGCAACATGATTCAGGACAGAACGTTTCTACCTTTATTTAGTGTAGTATTATACATGACAACATGATTCAGGACAGAACGTTTCTACCTTTATTTAGTGTAGTATTATACATAGCAACATGATTCAGGACAGAAAGTTTCTACCTTTATTTAGTGTAGTATTATACATGATTCAGGACAGAATGTTTCTACCTTTATTTAGTGTAGTATTATACATAGCAACATGATTCAGGACAGAACGTTTCTACCTTTATTTAGTGTAGTATTATACATAGCAACATGATTCAGGACAGAAAGTTTCTACCTTTATTTAGTGTAGTATTATACATGATTCAGGACAGAACGTTTCTACCTTTATTTAGTGTAGTATTATACATAGCAACATGATTCAGGACAGAATGTTTCTACCTTTATTTAGTGTAGTATTATACATAGCAACATGATTCAGGACAGAATGTTTCTACCTTTATTTAGTGTAGTATTATACATGGCAACATGATTCAGGACAGAATGTTTCTACCTTTAATTAGTGTAGTACTATACATGATTCAGGACAGAACGTTTCTACCTTTATTTAGTGTAGTATTATACATAGCAACATGATTCAGGACAGAATGTTTCTACCTTTATTTAGTGTAGTATTATACATGATTCAGGACAGAACGTTTCTACCTTTATTTAGTGTAGTATTATACATGATTCAGGACAGAACGTTTCTACCTTTATTTAGTGTAGTATTATACATAGCAATATGATTCAGAACAGAACGTTTCTACCTTTATTTAGTGTAGTATTATACACAGCAACATGATTCAGGACAAAACGTTTCTATCTTTATTTAGTGTAGTATTATACATAGCAACATGATTCAGGACAGAACGTTTCTACCTTTATTTAGTGTAGTATTATACATAGCAACATGATTCAGAACAGAACGTTTCTACCTTTATTTAGTGTAGTATTATACATAGCAACATGATTCAGGACAGAACGTTTCTACCTTTATTTAGTGTAGTATTATACATGGCAACATGATTCAGGACAGAACGTTTCTACCTTTATTTAGTGTAGTATTGTACATGGCAACATGATTCAGGACAGAATGTTTCTACCTTTATTTAGTGTAGTATTATACATAGCAACATGATTCAGGACAGAACGTTTCTACCTTTATTTAGTGTAGTATTATACATAGCAACATGATTCAGGACAGAACGTTTCTACCTTTATTTAGTGTAGTATTATACATGGCAACATGATTCAGGACAGAACGTTTCTACCTTTATTTAGTGTAGGATTATACATAGCAACATGATTCAGGACAGAACTTTTCTACCTTTATTTAGTGTAGTATTATACATAGCAAAATGATTCAGGACAGACAGTTTCTTCCTTTATTTAGTGTAGGATAATACATGGCCTCATGATTCAGGACAGAACGTTTCTACCTTTATTTAGTGTAGTATTATACATAGCAACATGATTCAGGACAGAAAGTTTCTACCTTTATTTAGTGTAGGATTATACATGGCCTCATGACTCAGGACAGAATGTTTCTACCTTTATTTAGTGTAGTATTATACATAGCAACCTGATTTAGGACAGAACGTTTCTACCTTTATTTAGTGCAGGATCATACATGGCCTCATGATTCAGGACAGAATGTTTCTACCTTTATTTAGTGTAGTATTATACATAGCAACATGATTCAGGACAGACAGTTTCTTCCTTTATTTAGTGTAGGATCATACATGGCCTTATGATTCAGGACAGAACGTTTCTACCTTTATTTAGTGTAGTATCATACATGGCAACATGATTCAGGACAGAACGTTTCTACCTTTATTTAGTGTAGTATTATACATAGCAACATGATTCAGGACAGAACGTTTCTACCTTTATTTAGTGTAGTATTATACATGGCAACATGATTCAGGACAGAACTTTTCTACCTTTATTTAGTGTAGTATTATACATAGCAACATGATTCAGGACAGAACGTTTCTACCTTTATTTAGTGTAGTATTATACATGGCAACATGATTCAGGACAGAACTTTTCTACCTTTATTTAGTGTAGTATTATACATAGCAACATGATTCAGGACAGAAAGTTTCTACCTTTATTTAGTGTAGGATTATACATAGCAACATGATTCAGGACAGATCTTTCCTAGGTTTACTTAGCGAAAGATAAACACTTAGAAACTCGATGTGGAACACCGATTGTGTCAACATTAATCTCAGATAAGCCCTTTCTACATTTATATGTGCAAAGTACTTTTTAGTGTAACATCTCACGTTACCTATATAGCTTTTGGTAGTCCTGTCTAAAATGTCCAACATAATTATAAGTAGAATTTATGACACAACATGTGAAGTCGACAGTTTGTGGGATAATACATTAAGTCGACAGTTTGTGGGATAATACATTAACGATAAATAACCTCTACAAGCGACGGGTGTGATAGTATTGCGGTGTGACTTCAACATTAACACATCATATTTGTAAACTTCTGAGCTTGTACGACCTAACAGATGTGAATGAACAACAAAAAAACCGCTGAAAATGTTAATACACGGCGCAAACGTAATAATGTCTTGCTCACACTTCATAACTTTAAATATGCGATATCACAGTCCTTCCACCTAGACTAGAGTGTCCGCTAACTAGAGCTCTACTAGAAAGTGGTGGTTCCTAAATATTTTGCTGGTCTATTCACTGTTAATTAACTCTTGTTTTCACAGTGTGTCTAACAGGATGTGTTTATTTATATGTCTGGTTGTTTCCTTTCATCTTTATTTTTGTGTTAGCAGAATATCCACTCGTTGAAACTCCAGTGGTTTTAAACAAACAGAACAGAACAAAATATGGTTCGTTATAAATATACCAATGGTAAAACTGTAGTTTGAAGAGTCATGTATTAGACTGTAGTACCATGACTTCTATGTCATGTGTTACACTGTAGTACCATGAGTTCCATGTCATGTGTTACACTGTAGTACCACAGTGGTAAAACACAAGTTATACATCATTTAGATATATCAGGTTTACAGACCAACTGCTAATTTTTAAATACTTGTGAAATCACTGCCAGCTCAGAATGGTATTCCTTTGTTTTCTATCCTGGTAGAACACCAGGTCTGGAATAATACTGGAAACACACATTCTAGGGTTTAAACCCCAGAAGTATAAAATTTAGTAATATTTAAAATAACAACACGGCTAAATAACATTTATCTTAACACACATGTATGTGTAACACCTTGAATTTCTATTTTTAAAATGTATATTTAGTAATATTTAAAATAACAACACGGCTAAATAACATTTATCTTAACGCACATGTATGTGTAACACCTTGAATTTCTATTTTTAAAATGTATATTTAGTAATATTTAAAATAACAACACGGCTAAATAACATTTATCTTAACACACATGTATGTGTAACACCTTGAATTTCTATTTTTAAAATGTATATTTTCGTTCATTTGAAACACTTTCCAGCAGCGTGGCTCTAAATAAACGTCAAGTTACTTGTTATTCTGGAAAACGCTTTGTCGATACAAGGAAGAGAGATATACTACTTCCTCTCAAAAGAGTTTAAGATAGACTTTAAAAACTGGTCCAAGCTGATAGATGGAGACATCAACTCACGAATAACTGATTTCAAAATCATTTTACTTTATTTTCAAATTCCTCAGAACATTTCACATAATTTTAAGGTGGTTTTAAACGTTCCGCAGACGTTTCCCTGATTTTTGAAAGGGCTTCGCTTACTTTAGTTCTGTTCCACAGTCTGTTGTTTAAAAATTACAGTAAATTATTTCTTTGTACTTAGGGACAACCCATACTATAAGCTATCAGTGCTCTGCCCATCACGAGTATACATACCCGGATTCTAGCATTGTAAGTCCGCAGATTTACTGCTCTATCACTGGGGAGAAGTTAATTCAAGAATAGTGAATAACTTATTAAAGTGAGACTGTATGACCATGGAGAAGTTAATTCAAGAATAGTGAATAACTTATTAAAGTGAGACTGTATGACCATGGAGAAGTTAATTGAAAAATAGTGAATAGCTTATTAAAGTGAGACTGTATGACCATGGAGAAGTTAATTGAAGAATAGTGAATAGCTTATTAAAGTGAGACTGTATAAAAACAGTGATGTAATGTTGGTTTCTACACACACCACAATGTTATAAAATCAGTGATGTAATGTTGGTTACTACACGCACCACAATGTTATAAAAACAGTGATGTAATGTTGGTTTCTACACGCACCACAGTGTAATAAAAACGGTGATGTAATGTTGGTTTCTACACGCACCACAATGTTATAAAACAGTGATGTAATGTTGGTTTCAACACACACCACAATGTTATAAAATCAGTGATGTAATGTTGGTTACTACACGCACCACAATGTTATAAAAACAGTGATGTAATGTTGGTTTCTACACGCACCACAATGATACAAAAACGGTGATGTAATGTTGGTTTCTCCATGCACCACAAGGTTATAAAAACGGTGATGTAATGTTGATTCCTACATGCACCACAATGTTATAAAAACGGTGATGTAATGTTGGTTTCTACACGCACCACAATGTTATAAAAACAGCGATGTAATGTTGGTTTCTACACGCACCACAATGTTATAAAACAGTGATGTAATGTTGGTTTCTACACGCACCACAATGTTATAAAATCAGTGATGTAATGTTGGTTTCTACACGCACCACAATGTTATAAAAACAGTGATGTAATGTTGGTTTCTACACGCACCACAATGTTATAAAAACAGTGATGTAATGTTGGTTCCTACATGCACCACAATGTTATAAAAACGGTGATGTTATGTTGGTTCCTACACACACCACAATGTTATAAAAACAGTGATGTAATGTTGGTTTATACACGCACCACAATGTTATAAAAACAGTGATGTAATGTTGGTTACTACACGCACCACAATGTTATAAAAACGGTGATGTAATGTTGGTTTCTACACGCACCACAATGATACAAAAACGGTGATGTAATGTTGGTTTCTCCACGCACCACAATGTTATAAAAACGGTGATGTAATGTTGGTTTCTACACGCACCACAATGTTATAAAACAGTGATGTAATGTTGGTTTCTACACGCACCACAATGTTATAAAAAACAGTGATGTAATGTTGGTTTATACACGCACCACAATGTTATAAAAACAGTGATGTAATGTTGGTTTCTACACGCACCACAATGTTATAAAAACGGTGATGTAATGTTGGTTTCTACACGCACCACAATGTTATAAAAACGGTGATGTAATGTTGATTTCTACACGCACCACAATGTTATAAAAACAGTGATGTAATGTTGGTTTCTACACGCACCACAATGTTATAAAAACAGGGATGTAATGTTAGTTTCCACACGCACCACAATGTTACAAAAACAGTGATGTAATGTTGGTTTCTACACGCACCACAATGTTATAAAAACAGTGATGTAATGTTAGTTTCCACACGCACCACAATGTTACAAAAACAGTGATGTAATGTTGGTTTCTACACGCACCACAATGTTATAAAAACAGTGATGTAATGTTAGTTTCCACACGCACCACAATGTTATAAAAACAGGGATGTAATGTTAGTTTCCACACGCACCACAATGTTACAAAAACAGTGATGTAATGTTGGTTTCTACACGCACCACAATGTTATAAAAACAGGGATGTAATGTTAGTTTCCACACGCACCACAATGTTACAAAAACAGTGATGTAATGTTGGTTTCTACACGCACCACAATGTTACAAAAACAGGGATGTAATGTTAGTTTCCACACGCACCACAATGTTACTAAAACAGTGATGTAATGTTAGTTTCCACACGCACCACAATGTTATAAAAACAGTGATGTAATGTTGGTTCCTACACGCACCACAATGTTATACAAACGGTGATGTAATGTTGGTTTCTACACGCACCACAGTGTAATAAAAACAGTGATGTAATGTTGGTTTCTACACGCACCACAATGTTATACAAACGGTGATGTAATGTTGGTTTCTACACGCACCACAATGTTATAAAAACAGTGATGTAATGTTGGTTTCTACACACACCACAATGTTACAAAAACAGTGATGTAATGTTGGTTTCCACACGCACCACAATGTTATACAAACGGTGATGTAATGTTGGTTTCTACACGCACCACAGTGTAATAAAAACGGTGATGTAATGTTGGTTTCTACACGCACCACAATGTTATAAAAACGGTGATGTAATGTTGGTTTCTACACGCACCACAATGTTATAAAAACAGTGATGTAATGTTAGTTTCCACACGCACCACAATGTTATAAAAACGGTGATGTAATGTTGGTTTCTACACGCACCACAATGTTATAAAAACAGTGATGTAATGTTGGTTTCTACACGCACCACAATGTTATAAAAACAGTGATGTAATGTTGGTTTCTACACGCACCACAATGTTATAAAACAGTGATGTAATGTTGGTTTCTACACGCACCACAATGTTATAAAACAGTGATGTAATGTTGGTTTCTACACGCACCACAATGTTATAAAAATAGTGATGTAATGTTGGTTTCTACACGCACCACAATGTTATAAAAACAGTGATGTAATGTTGGTTTCTACACGCACCACAATGTTATAAAAACGGTGATGTAATGTTGGTTTCTACACGCACCACAATGTTATAAAAACGGTGATGTAATGTTGGTTTCTACACGCACCACAATGTTATAAAAACGGTGATGTAATGTTGGTTTCTACACGCACCACAATGTTATAAAACAGTGATGTAATGTTGGTTTCTACACGCACCACAATGTTATAAAAACAGGGATGTAATGTTGGTTTCTACACGCACCACAATGTTATAAAAACAGTGATGTAATGTTGGTTTCTACACGCACCACAATGATATAAAAACAGTGATGTAATGTTGGTTTCTACACGCACCACAATGTTATAAAAACAGTGATGTAATGTTGGTTTCTACACGCACCACAATGTTATAAAAACAGTGATGTAATGTTGGTTTCTACACGCACCACAATGTTATACAAACGGTGATGTAATGTTTGTTTCTACACGCACCACAATGTTATAAAAACATTGATGTAATGTTGGTTTCTACACACACCACAATGTTACAAAAACAGTGATGTAATGTTGGTTTCTACACGCACCACAATGTTATACAAACGGTGATGTAATGTTGGTTTCTACACGCACCACAGTGTAATAAAAACGGTGATGTAATGTTGGTTTCTACACGCACCACAATGTTATACAAACGGTGATGTAATGTTTGTTTCTACACGCACCACAATGTTATAAAAACAGTGATGTAATGTTGGTTTCTACACACACCACAATGTTACAAAAACAGTGATGTAATGTTGGTTTCTACACGCACCACAATGTTATAAAAACGGTGATGTAATGTTGGTTTCTACACGCACCACAGTGTAATAAAAACGGTGATGTAATGTTGGTTTCTACACGCACCATAATGTTATAAAAACGGTGATGTAATGTTGGTTTCTACACGCACCACAATGTTATAAAAACAGTGATGTAATGTTTGTTTCCACACGCACCACAATGTTATAAAAAACGGTGATGTAATGTTGGTTTCTACACGCACCACAATGTTATAAAACAGTGATGTAATGTTGGTTTCTACACGCACCACAATGTTATAAAACAGTGATGTAATGTTGGTTTCTACACGCACCACAATGATATAAAAAACGGTGATGTAATGTTGGTTTCTACACGCACCACAATGTTATAAAAACGGTGATGTAATGTTGGTTTCTACACACACCACAATGTTATAAAAACAGTGATGTAATGTTGGTTCCTACACACACCACAATGTTATAAAAAAGTGATGTAATATTGGTTTCTACACGCACCACAATGTTATAAAAACGGTGATGTAATATTGGTTCCTATACACACCACAATGTTATAAAAACAGTGATGTAATGATGGTTTCTACATGCACCACAATGTTATAAAAACGGTGATGTAATGTTGGTTTCTACACGCACCACAATGTTATAAAAACAGTCATGTGATGTTGGTTTCTACACGCACCACAATGTTATAAAAACGGTGTTGTAATGTTGGTTTCTACACACACCACAATGTTATAAAAACAGTGATGTAATGTTGGTTTCTACACGCACCACAATGTTATAAAAACGGTGATGTAATGTTGGTTTCTACACGCACCACAATGTTATAAAAACGGTGATGTAATGTTGGTTTCTACACGCACCACAATGTTATAAAAACAGTGATGTAATGTTGGTTTCTACACGCACCACAATGTTATAAAAACAGTGATGTAATGTTGGTTTCTACACGCACCACAATGTTATAAAAACAGTGATGTAATGTTGGTTTCTACACGCACCACAATGTTATAAAAACGGTGATGTAATGTTGGTTTCTACACGCACCACAATGTTATAAAAACGGTGATGTAATGTTGGTTTCTACACGCACCACAATGTTATAAAAACAGTGATGTAATGTTGGTTTCTACACGCACCACAATGTTATAAAACGGTGATGTAATGTTGGTTTCTACACGCACCACAATGTTATAAAAACAGTGATGTAATGTTGGTTTCTACACGCACCACAATGTTATAAAAACAGTGATGTAATGTTGGTTTCTACACGCACCACAATGTTATAAAAACAGTGATGTAATGTTGGTTTCTACACGCACCACAATGATACAAAAACGGTGATGTAATGTTGGTTTCTACACGCACCACAATGTTATAAAAACGGTGATGTAATGTTGGTTTCTACACACACCACAATGTTATAAAAACAGTGATGTAATGTTGGTTCCTACACACACCACAATGTTATAAAAAAAGTGATGTAATATTGGTTTCTACACGCACCACAATGTTATAAAAACGGTGATGTAATGTTGGTTCTATACACACCACAATGTTATAAAACAGTGATGTAATGTTGGTTTCTACATGCACCACAATGTTATAAAAACGGTGATGTAATGTTGGTTTCTACACGCACCACAATGTTATAAAAACAGTGATGTAATGTTGGTTTCTACACGCACCACAATGTTATAAAAACGGTGTTGTAATGTTGGTTTCTACACACACCACAATGTTATAAAAACAGTGATGTAATGTTGGTTCCTACACACACCACAATGTTATAAAAACAGTGATGTAATGTTGGTTTCTAAACGCACCACAATGTTATAAAAACGGTGATGTAATGTTGGTTTCTACACGCACCACAATGTTATAAAAACGGTGATGTAATGTTGGTTTCTACACGCACCACAATGTTATAAAAACAGTGATGTAATGTTGGTTTCTACACGCACCACAATGTTATAAAAACAGTGATGTAATGTTGGTTTCTACACGCACCACAATGTTATAAAAACAGTGATGTAATGTTGGTTTCTACACGCACCACAATGTTATAAAAACGGTGTTGTAATGTTGGTTTCTACACGCACACAATGTTATAAAAACGGTGATGTAATGTTGGTTTCTACACGCACCACAATGTTATAAAAACGGTGATGTAATGTTGGTTTCTGCACGCACCACAATGTTATAAAAACAGTGATGTAATGTTGGTTTCTACACGCACCATTTTGTTATAAAAACAGGGATGTAATGTTGGTTTCTACACGCACCACAATGTTATAAAAACAGTGATGTAATGTTGGTTTCTACACGCACCACAATGTTATAAAAACAGTGATGTAATGTTGGTTTCTACACGCACCACAATGTTATAAAAACAGTGATGTAATGTTGGTTCCTACACACACCACAATGTTATAAAAACAGTGATGTAATGTTGGTTTCCACACGCACCACAATGTTATAAAAACAGTGATGTAATGTTGGTTTCTACACACACCACAATGTTATAAAAACAGTGATGTAATGTTGGTTTCTACACGCACCACAATGTTATAAAAACGGTGATGTAATGTTGGTTTCTACACGCACCACAATGATACAAAAACGGTGATGTAATGTTGGTTTCTACACGCACCACAATGTTATAAAAACAGTGATGTAATGTTGGTTTCTACACGCACCACAATGTTATAAAAACAGTGATGTAATGTTGGTTTCTACACGCACCACAATGTTATAAAAACAGTGATGTAATGTTGGTTTCTACACGCACCACAATGTTATAAAAACAGTGATGTAATGTTGGTTTCTACACGCACCACAATGTTATAAAAACAGTGATGTAATGTTGGTTTCTACACGCACCACAATGTTATAAAACGGTGATGTAATGTTGGTTTCTACACGCACCACAATGTTATAAAAACGGTGATGTAATGTTGGTTTCTACACGCACCACAATGTTATAAAACGGTCATGTATGTTGGTTTCTACACGCACCACAATGTTATAAAAACAGTGATGTAATGTTGGTTTCTACACGCACCATTTTGTTATAAAAACAGGGATGTAATGTTGGTTTCTACACGCACCACAATGTTATAAAAACAGTGATGTAATGTCGGTTTCTACACGCACCACAATGTTATAAAAACAGTGATGTAATGTTGGTTTCTACACGCACCACAATGATATAAAAACATTGATGTAATGTTGGTTTCTACACGCACCACAATGTTATAAAAACAGTGATGTAATGTTGGTTTCTACACGCACCACAATGTTATAAAAACAGTGATGTAATGTTGGTTTCTACACGCACCACAATGTTATAAAAACAGTGATGTAATGTTGGTTCCTACACACACCACAATGTTATAAAAACAGTGATGTAATGTTGGTTTCTACACGCACCACAATGTTATAAAAACGGTGATGTAATGTTAGTTTCTACACGCACCACAATGATACAAAAACGGTGATGTAATGTTGGTTTCTACACGCACCACAATGTTATAAAAACAGTGATGTAATGTCGGTTTCTACATGCACCACAATGATATAAAAACATTGATGTAATGTTGGTTTCTACACGCACCACAATGTTATAAAAACAGTGATGTAATGTTGGTTTCTACACGCACCACAATGTTATAAAAACAGTGATGTAATGTTGGTTTCTACACGCACCACAATGTTATAAAAACAGTGATGTAATGTTGGTTTCTACACACACCACAATGTTATAAAAACAGTGATGTAATGTTGGTTCCTACACACACCCCAATGTTATAAAAACAGTGATGTAATATTGGTTTCTAAATGCACCACAATGTTATAAAAACGGTGATGTAATGTTGGTTTCTACATGCACCACAATGTTATAAAAACGGTGATGTAATGTTGGTTTCTACACGCACCACAATGTTATAAAAACAGTGATGTAATGTTGGTTTCTACACGCACCACAATGTTATAAAAACAGTGATGTAATGTTGGTTTCTACACGCACCACAATGTTATAAAAACAGTGATGTAATGTTGGTTTCTACACGCACCACAATGTTATAAAAACGGTGTTGTAATGTTGGTTTCTACACGCACACAATGTTATAAAAACGGTGATGTAATGTTGGTTTCTACACGCACCACAATGTTATAAAAACGGTCATGTATGTTGGTTTCTTCACGCACCACAATGTTATAAAAACAGTGATGTAATGTTGGTTTCTACACGCACCATTTTGTTATAAAAACAGGGATGTAATGTTGGTTTCTACACGCACCACAATGTTATAAAAACAGTGATGTAATGTTGGTTTCTACACGCACCACAATGTTATAAAAACAGTGATGTAATGTTGGTTTCTACACGCACCACAATGTTATAAAAACAGTGATGTAATGTTGGTTCCTACACACACCACAATGTTATAAAAACAGTGATGTAATGTTGGTTTCCACACGCACCACAATGTTATAAAAACAGTGATGTAATGTTGGTTCCTACACACACCACAATGTTATAAAAACAGTGATGTAATGTTGGTTTCCACACGCACCACAATGTTATAAAAACGGTGATGTAATGTTAGTTTCTACACGCACCACAATGATACAAAAACGGTGATGTAATGTTGGTTTCTACACGCACCACAATGTTATAAAAACAGTGATGTAATGTTGGTTTCTACACGCACCACAATGTTATAAAAACAGTGATGTAATGTTGGTTTCTACACGCACCACAATGTTATAAAACGGTGATGTAATGTTGGTTTCTACACGCACCACAATGTTATAAAAACAGTGATGTAATGTTGGTTTCTACACGCACCACAATGTTATAAAAACAGTGATGTAATGTTGGTTTCTACACGCACCACAATGTTATAAAAACGGTGATGTAATGTTGGTTTCTACACGCACCACAATGTTATAAAAACGGTGATGTAATGTTGGTTTCTACACGCACCACAATGTTATAAAAACAGTAATGTAATGTTGGTTTCTACACGCACCACAATGATACAAAAACGGTGATGTAATGTCGGTTTCTACACGCACCACAATGTTATAAAAACAGTAATGTAATGTTGGTTTCTACACGCACCACAATGTTATAAAAACAGTGATGTAATGTTAGTTTCTACACGCACCACAATGTTATAAAAACAGTGATGTAATGTTGGTTTCTACACGCACCACAATGTTATAAAAACAGTGATGTAATGTTGGTTTCTACACGCACCACAATGTTATAAAAACGGTGATGTAATGTTGGTTTCTACACGCACCACAATGTTATAAAAACGGTGATGTAATGTTGGTTTCTACACGCACCACAATGTTATAAAAACGGTGATGTAATGTTGGTTTCTACACGCACCACAATGTTATAAAAACAGTGATGTAATGTTGGTTTCTACACGCACCATTTTGTTATAAAAACAGGGATGTAATGTTGGTTTCTACACGCACCACAATGTTATAAAAACAGTGATGTAATGTTGGTTTCTACACGCACCACAATGTTATAAAACAGTGATGTAATGTCGGTTTCTACACGCACCACAATGATATAAAACATTGATGTAATGTTGGTTTCTACACGCACCACAATGTTATAAAAACAGTGATGTAATGTTGGTTTCTACACGCACCACAATGTGATAAAAACAGTGATGTAATGTTGGTTTCTACACGCACCACAATGTTATAAAAACAGTGATGTAATGTTGGTTCCTACACGCACCACAATGTTATAAAAACAGTGATGTAATGTTGGTTTCTACACGCACCACAATGTTATAAAACGGTGATGTAATGTTGGTTTCTACACGCACCACAATGATATAAAAACGGTGATGTAATGTTGGTTTCTACACGCACCACAATGTTATAAAAACAGTGATGTAATGTCGGTTTCTACATGCACCACAATGATATAAAAACATTGATGTAATGTTGGTTTCTACACGCACCACAATGTTATAAAAACAGTGATGTAATGTTGGTTTCTACACGCACCACAATGTTATAAAAACAGTGATGTAATGTTGGTTTCTACACGCACCACAATGTTATAAAAACAGTGATGTAATGTTGGTTCCTACACACACCACAATGTTATAAAAACAGTGATGTAATGTTGGTTTCCACACGCACCACAATGTTATAAAAACGGTGATGTAATGTTGGTTTCTACACGCACCACAATGATACAAAACGGTGATGTAATGTTGGTTTCTACACGCACCACAATGTTATAAAACAGTGATGTAATGTTGGTTTCTACACGCACCACAATGTTATAAAAACAGTGATGTAATGTTGGTTTCTACACGCACCACAATGTTATAAAAACGGTGATGTAATGTTGGTTTCTACACGCACCACAATGTTATAAAAACAGTGATGTAATGTTGGTTTCTACACGCACCACAATGTTATAAAAACAGTGATGTAATGTTGGTTTCTACACGCACCACAATGTTATAAAAACGGTGATGTAATGTTGGTTTCTACACGTACCACAATGTTATAAAAACGGTGATGTAATGTTGGTTTCTACACGCACCACAATGTTATAAAAACAGTAATGTAATGTTGGTTTCTACACGCACCACAATGATACAAAAACGGTGATGTAATGTCGGTTTCTACACGCACCACAATGTTATAAAAACAGTAATGTAATGTTGGTTTCTACATCCACCACAATGTTATAAAAACGGTGATGTAATATTGGTTTGTACAGCTGTCAGAATAGAATAATATTTCCGGTTTAGTTTGTTTGTTTTATCTAACCGACTATACTAACAACAAAACATACAAGTTTCTCAACCTTAGAATGTTCTAGAATTTACTAAGAAAACAAAAGCTAAAATGTATTCCTTGATTTTCAATACTGTTAGTTCAAACAAAACCATTTTGTTGTCTGGTGTAATTTTAGACGGATGTTCATAATTTTGATTCAAACTAACATCAGATTATTTACTTCGCTCTGACACAGGTTGTTCAGTAGTTTCTTTTTGTTAGTTCTTTTCTCTGACACAGGTTGTTCAGTAGTTTCTTTTTGTTAGTTCTTTTCTTTGACACAGGTTGTTCAGTAGTTTCTTTTTGTTAGTTCTTTTCTCTGACACAGGTTGTTCAGTAGTTTCTTTTTGTTAGTTCTTTTCTTTGACACAGGTTGTTCAGTAGTTTCTTTTTGTTAGTTCTTTTCTCCTGACACAGGTTGTTCAGTAGTTTCTTTTGTTAGTTCTTTTCTTTGACACAGGTTGTTCAGTAGTTTCTTTTTGTTAGTTCTTTTCTCTGACACAGGTTGTTCAGTAGTTTCTTTTTGTTAGTTCTTTTCTTTGACACAGGTTGTTCAGTAGTTTCTTTTTGTTAGTTCTTCGCTCTGACACAGGTTGTTCAGTAGTTTCTTTTTGTTAGTTCTTTTCTCTGACACAGGTTGTTCAGTAGTTTCTTTTTGTTAGTCTTTTCTTTGACACAGGTTGTTCAGTAGTTTCTTTTGTTAGTTCTTTTCTCCGACACAGGTTGTTCAGTAGTTTCTTTTGTTAGTTCTTTCTTTGACACAGGTTGTTCAGTAGTTTCTTTTGTTAGTTCTTCTGCCTGACACAGGTTGTTCAGTAGTTTCTTTTGTTAGTTCTTTTCTCTGACACAGGTTGTTCAGTAGTTTCTTTTGTTAGTTCTTTTCTTTGACACAGGCTGTTCAGTAGTTTCTTTTGTTAGTTCTGTAGGGCTGGTAATAAACTACGCACCCAACAAACACCGAAGATTATGTAACGATTCTAATCAAAATAAAACTGTTTCATGTTACACAACGTGTTTAACACTTTAACGTTCAAATAAAAAAATAAATATTTAACGTAATGAATCTAGACGTCAGTGTCGAATGTGCTGTTTTTCCTGTTTCATCACAATCTTCAATTTTATTAAGTATGTGTGTGTGCTTGTGTGTGTGTGAAACTTTTGTACGGGCGAGAAACAAAGTCACAAGACAGAAGTAAAACTGGGAGGAAAAGGACAGAACTGTTCGAATAGTAAGAACATTTATGAGATAATGTTCAAGTAACTTATGCCCCTGGGGCATGCCCATACAAGGGTCATTGACCTCAGTCATTCACACGGGCAATAAGGAAGAGAATCTAATACAGCTTTTAAAAAAAAAATATAGCTTGTGTTGGCTTTAGATAGCACAGGGCACTGTCTCCTAGTTTAATACCCATATGTAATTTATCTCCGTTGTAGTTCGTTTAGGAGACACTCACACACTACGGTGTCGCTCACTTTGTACTTTTAACATCTTTATTTATTTCGGACTTTTCCACAAAGCTACGGAAGAAATACGTGCGCACAACGGTCCCTAATTTTGATAGGTTAGAGGAAGAGCAGTCAGTGAGCAACATCTTGAACCAATAGTGGAATTAGCCGCCCGTTTTATAGCGTATCCACGTTCCCAAAGTCCATAACCTTTGGACTTACAGTTCAAGCATGATAAAAAATAAGCCACGCCCAACCGAAAATCTTAAATAGTGCTGACCACAAATATGTGATAACGAGAAACCGAAGTTGTTTTTTCTCGCCGATGACTGTTGAAGGATATATCGTATCGGTTTCTACACACATCCCATGGTAACAGTAGAAAGATACATCTTATAAAATCTGCCAAGAAATAAACAACTCGACAAAATCATTTCAGTTCCTGAATATTATGCAGATAATTTGAACTGTTTAAAGTAAAATAATAGCCTGCTCTCACAAATGATGAAGATAATTTGTGTTGTTTAGAAACATGCTGTTCTGCCTGAGGTTGTGATAAATATTTTGTGTTCAATATTATTCTCCATTTTTTAATTTGTACAGATGAAACGACGGATTTCCTGAAGCTTCTGTATACTGTGATAACATTATAAACTTCTATTACATAAGGCTTACCTAGCAGTAAAAATACGAAAGTCCAACAAATTGGACTTTTATAATAAGTCCTTCTCTTTCTTATTTAGGTTTCCTTATAACTCCATGTATTGTAACATCCTGTACAAAAACAGACAACATTAACTAAAATATTGAACATTATGAGCCCCATCTAGTAACAATAATTTAAATTATTCTTTTATTTAAAATACAATTGTACAAAGGAAAACTACACATTCGATAAGAAACAACAAACGTATTTCAACAGAAGAATTTATTTTATTACCAAACAGTAATGAATGTTTCTACCACACCTCAACATCCATCTATTTGGAAATACCAAGTGATACAGATGGCACAGAAATAAAGGAACAACCCCTGGCGTTCTCGTAAAGATTTTAACATGAGAGGTTGTCTTACTCTGTGGCCCCCAGACTCACCCTCAGACCAGAAACTGTGAGTTGACTTTATAATCACATAACCAGCTCTGAATGGCATGTTATGGAAGTAAGTAAATACAGTTTGCTTATTTAAGATTAATTTCTCCAGACACTAACACAGGATCTGGGCTCTTTGGTTGGAGCGTTTACAGTTATTTATGAAGGGTCATTGTTCTTAATGGCTTGTTAAAACTTATCATAACCTGGTCACGTGAATCAACTACAACAACAACCCACACACATATCAGATGAGTACTAAGTTTATTCTCACACGGTTCATGCATGGTTTACCCTTATGTATTGAAATATAATAATTGAATTTCCGTCCATACACGCAACGAGATTAGATAAACAAACAGACCGCGCGTTAGGCTTGAGCCAGGAACTTTAGGCAAACAACTCATGTTTGCGTTCATCGTTAGGTTACAGAAGGAATTCTAAAATATATTTAATATGTTCCACTAAACTATGAATCCGTGATTCAACGGTTTACTTTCCGTTGCCTCAAAATCACTCTCCGTGCTTTGACGTGATGTTGGGGCGTTATAAGTTTCGGTCAATCTTCCTATTCTTTGGTAAAAGAGTAGCCAAAGAGTTGGCGGTGAGTGGTGATGACTAGTTGCCTTCTCTCTAGTTTTACACTGCTAAATTAAGGACAGCTAGTGCAGATAGCCCTCGTGTAGCTTTGCACGAAATTCAAAACAAACAAACAAGCCCTAAGCAGCTTTTCGTCACCCTTCATATCGTGACAGATTGACCTTTAAGTGTCTGTTGCTTGCGAAAGCTAGTTGGACATGTTTCACTGGAGTTTTATTGAATGTTCCGTAAGTCCGTGAAATAACAGAAAAGCGTGGAATTCCAAGTTAAATTCCTTGCTAATTTAATCAATCTTTCTTTGAAATATACTGATTTAAATATATTTTACTGGCTCAGTCAGTTTATAACACGAACTTTCAGCTTAAACTTACTTGGCTAATATTAGTTATTACACACAATCCTTATTTGTTTGTTACTTTAAATCTTTTCTTGGTACAGTAAGATATAATTCCATAAACTAACATACGGACAGAATCAGTTGTTTTTCTTCTGTGAGTAGGTCAAACAGAACCTTTAACGTCATAGTATGTTTAGAAAATAACTGAGCATTATTATTTAAACAACTGGTTGATTTCTCTAGTATGGAAATATTTATAACCTCCAAGAAACATCGTTGCGTCTCGTTTCGTTGTAAGCATCCAGTTAGGCCTAGGGATTTTTAAAAACAACATGTATATTTCCATTCAAAGCACCAGCTTTGAACGTCCATCAGAGGAAAGTACCTGAATTTTTTTAGTTTTAGAAGTAGATAACATACAAACTGTGACACGCCCAGATAGATGAACATGTAATTCATGAGTAACGCGCTGGAACTATTTGACCAGTTTGTTTGTTTTTCTGTAATTTAGCGCAAAGCTACAGGAGGGCTATATGCGCTATCAATCCCTAATTTAAACTAAAGGTAAGGCAGCTACTCATCATAACCCACCGCCAACTCTTGGGCTACTCTTTGACAGATTGACCGTCTGAAGGTACTAGCATGTTTGGTGTGATAGGAATTCAAACCCTCGGATTACGAGTCAAGCGCCCTAACTAACCTGGCCATGCCGGACCTGCCGGAAAAGAAACGAACTTGTATTTTGTGTCTTCTGGTGATACTTGATTTGTGTATTTACTTCTTGTTGACAAAAACCCCACTTGGAATAAAAATGTATCTCAGAACGGCTGGTATTGGTATTAACACTTTTATTGATAAGGAGAAAACAACGTTCCATCACATACATGTTATGTATTTACTGCCACCCAACGAGACAGAGATGAGTCATCTACGGACTTACACCGCTAATTCTGGGGCTTGATTACCCGTAAGCATAATGGATACCTCAGTTTAGGTTTCCTCTACAAATACAACTTATTCAACATGCGCACGTATATAAATAAATTTGTGAAACCATTAATTTATCACATAAGTTTTGTGTCACTACACATACGGATAAAATCCGTTCACGTGTTTGTTTGAAGAAAAGCGCAAAGCTGCACGATGGGCTACAGGTACTCTGCCCACCACGGGTATCGAAACTCGGTTTCTAACGTTGTACGTCCACAGACAAACACCGCTGTGCCACTGGAGGTGGGAAAATTATCTCAAATTTAATACAATTCACCTTTATGTGTCATGGATATAAAAAACAAACTTAATCGTTGTCTCAAAATGTATCGAGAATTCTAATCAAAACACCTGTGTTTGAGATTAAAGTAATCTTATTAACAAGTTAAAACAGTAGATTCATTATTTTATAACAGCTACAGAACTAAGCGAATAGAAACGATCGTTTGATATTAAACAACAATTTCAAGAAATAAATCCCGAACGCACCAAGCATGCTCGCCCTCCCAGCCGTGGGGCGTTATAATGGCACGGTCAATCCCTCTATTCGTTGGTAAAAGAGTAGCCCAAGAGTTGGCGGTGGGTAGTGGTGAATAGCTGCCTTCCCTCTAGTCTTACACTGCTAAATTAGGGACGGCTAGCACAGATAGCCCTCGTGTATCTTTGCGCGAAATTGAAAAACAAACAAAACAACAACAACAAGGAATAAAAATCCATTAACAAACGACAAATTTCATTTGTGTACAGAAAAACCAGATTTTGTCCTTAAGAACTGAGTGCTTTGAAACATACACAAGGCGGAACCAGAGCAGTTTAAAGTGATATTTGGTAAATTTTCGCTTAAAAAAGAAACAACTATTACTGTTCATTATGGCTCGTCTTTAAATATGTTATTTTACTATCTACGGGCTTGAGTCCGTTTTACTTGACCATACAATAACCTAAATGAATTTAATGTGTAAATAAATACTATCATGACATTTCGTGGAGTTAATTATTCAATATTATAAAGCGGACCACCTGTATAATAACTAACTGCACGTGTATGTTTAAGATTTCTTTAACAATGCTATTTTATTGTTCAGGTAATTAGTTTCATATTTTTTGACGTGTATACTACGCACGCCATCTATAGGAGAAATATGTGAAAACCAACATCTATTGTTCACAACTGCAGCGTTTCCAAAATTTTTTTGGGTTTTTTTTTTTGTCATTTACACCCACTACCCCTTACATAAATATGTTTTTTTTTCGCGCGACCCTTTTTAAACGAGTTAAATGACAAGATGTGATATGCGGATACTCATTAAAATGCTATATCTTTTGTAGTAATTAATAACTTTGGTATTAATAAAACTATATTTAAACGTAATTTTTAATCGCTCGCGCCACTGAAGGACGTGCCCCAAACTTTAGTGAAACGCTGTAGAATAGTGTACTACGCAAGCCACCTATAGGAGAAATGCATAAACACAAACACATTATTTGCCATAATATACCATCCTTCTCATCTGGACAAAATATACCAATACTGAGTAACTAAAGTAGGGTCACGCTCATGGACCAGAGTAGTCTTGTGGTTGGTACATCTGAACTGTGTATCAGTGGGTTCATGGTTCACGTCCCGTTGTCGCAAATCCCTTTGGGATGGTGCGAGTTCTTTAAAAGCATCAATTAAAACCACGTTTTCGTTCGTACAGGACTAGCACAATTTGTTTTGTTTTTTTTTTAATTTCGCGCAAAGCTACACTAAGGCTATCTGCGCTAGCCGTTTAAGACTAGAGGGAAGGCAACTAGTCATTATCGCCCACCGCCAACTCTTGGGCTACTCTTTTACCAACGAATAGTGAGATTGACCGTCACATTATAACGCCCCCACGGCTGAAATGGCAAGCATTTTTAGTGTGACGGGGATTCAAACCCGCGACCCTCGGATTATGAGTTCAGTGCCTTATCCACCTAACAGCACAATTTGACGAAGTTTCTACGTCATCCTAATCTGTATGTTCAGAATTAGTCCGACGTGACTCAGAGCGAAACTTTCGTGTAAAACAAATGCAGTGTGAGTAGGTGTGGCTTATCTGGGTTCCTAAAAAAAATAAAAAATCACCAGATGACAAAATAAAAATTATATACCGGGTATAATTAATTGTGAGCTTAACAAGAATTATACGAAGAAAGTTATATTAATGAGCATTCTGTGAAATTAGAAGTCAAAGGAGAGATGCATTTACACAAATATAACAATACTGTTTGTTTCTTTGGACGTTTTTACCAACAATACTGTTTGTTTCTTTGGACGTTTTTACCAACAATACTGTTTGTTTCTTTGGACGTTTTACCAACAATACTGTTTGTTTCTTTGGACGTTTTACCAACAATACTGTTTGTTTCTTTTGACGTTTTTTACCAACAATACTGTTTGTTTCTTTGGACGTTTTACCAACAATACTGTTTTTTTTTGGACGTTTTACCAACAATACTGTTTGTTTCTTTTGGACGTTTTACCAACAATACTGTTTGTTTCTTTGACGTTTTACCAACAATACTGTTTGTTTTGGACGTTTTAACCAACAATACTGTTTGTTTCTTTTGGACGTTTTACCAACAATACTGTTTGTTTCTTTGGACGTTTTACCAACAATACTGTTTGTTTCTTTGGACGTTTTACCAAGAATACGTTTGTTTGTTTCTTTGGACGTTTTACCAACAATACTATTTGTTTCTTTGGACGTTTTTACCAACAATACTGTTTGTTTCTTTGGACTTTTTACCAACAATACTGTTTGTTTCTTTGGACTTTTTACCACTACTTCGTCCCATTTAGGTGGATCCTTACCAATTCTGGCATAAATGTTTGTTGGGTCCAAAGATAGTGCAAACACGCGGTTTCACGTTTTGTGTTTTCAAGTTTTTTGTGGGTGTTTTTTACAACTACATACATTCGTGCCCTAAGATAACCTTTCTTTAATAATGAATTTACATAACTTCTGTCCAGGGAACGGATATTCCAGCTGGTGTGTAATAAAATCTCAACTGTATCATGCCTGTCGTATTTCAATGCCGACGAGGCCTTTTGCTTAATACTCATCCGGCCATATGGGAGTCTACAAATATAGCAGGCATGGGCAGGGGGTTAAGGCACTCGATTCGTAATCTGAGGGTCGTGGATTCGAATACCCGTCACACCAAACATTCTCGCCCTTTCAGCCGTGAGGGCGTTATAATGTTTCGGTCATTCCCACTATTCGTTAGTAAAAGAGTAGCCCAAGAGTTGGCGATCGGCGGTGATGACAAGCTGTCTTCCCTCTAGTCTTACACTGCTAAATTAGGGACGGCTAGCGCAGATAGCCCTCGTGTCGCTTTGCGCGAAATTCAAAACAAACCAAAACCAAACAAACATAGTAATGGTCTGGACGCCATCTATATCACCGATAGCATGAAGTGTAATGATACTTTGGTTACGTTTATCATGTTGGTAACAGTGGAAGTTCCACTTGTATGTCCAATGTAAGCACAGCACTCGACATACATTTTACCAAACAGTTACATTAAACAGTTACAGACTGTACTCCTCGAATGAAATCCACATTTTTAGTTCAAATAAAGTTGAGTATAAATTATATAATTATAGAAAATAATAGTTTAACAATATATGTACAACAATAAAGTGGTTGTTAATTAAACACAAAGGTGGACAATAAGCTATCTGTTAACTGCTGAAGATAAACCCAACTCTAGCGTTGCGTGTCCTGCAAACGACCGCATAACAACAGAAACTAGTCGATTTTATAGCTCGTCGTATCCCCTGCTGGTACAACGGTAAGTCTTCGGATTTACTACTCTAAAATTAGAAGTTCGATCCCCCTCGGTGGACTCAGCAGATGGCCCAATGAGGCTTTACTATAAGAAAAAACACACACACACACACAGGTCTTTGGACATTACTTAAAATAATACAGTTTAACTGTAGTGATCCGATGCTTTGAACCCGGTAGGGACTCAACTAGAACAATGAAACCCTAGAAACCACCAGTCATAACTTACCTGTGGTAAAGAGAACGACCGCCTTCAGACAGCTGTACTCGGCGGCGTCAACGTGAAGAGCCTTCAACTTCTCCACTTGTTCCTGGAATATTCGGATGTGGTCCATGAACGCTACCACGTGGTCCGCGGCCATAGGTGAAGCGTGTAGTCCAGCGGCAGCCAGTAAAGGCGCCACGTAAGGGCATGGAGCACTGAGACGCGTTCAACACGAAGAGCTCACTCCAGACGAGTCGGAGGAGAGCTACCTGATCGGTTATTTGAGATCGGGAAAAACGGAATGTTTCTCGCCCACTCTACAGCACTGAACAGCAGGCGAGCGGCTAGTTCACAAATATTATCAATACTCATGATGTTGTTGGACTGCATGCACTGACCGTACCGAGAAGGCTCGTAAGGTTCTGCTCTCAGGAGGAGAGAGATAAAACTGGACAGGTAAGAATGACCGTTCACAGAGTCTCCATTGGTCAGAGCCATCTGTCCAGGAAGAGCACGTTGTGTTGACGGAAGCCGTCCTCGTTGAACAGCTGAAAAAAGTGTTATGTTCGGTAAGTAACAAAAATGAGTCCAAGTTAGAGCACAAAAATTTTTAAAAATAAAATGCAGCTACGAACAGCATCACAACACCAGCTAACCACCATTAAACAAACTTCACTGTTGTTACAGCGAACTTTCAATAATAACAGCATAATCTTTAAACTCGTATCTTTCAACAGCACACATTAACATTTAATAAGAAGAAATCAAAACATACAACTTTCAGCAGCATCACAACAATACGTGTTGAACATTGTTAAACATACAACTTTCAGCAGCATCACAACACTACGTGTTGAACATTGTTAAACACACAACTTTCAGCAGCATCACAACAATACGTGTTGAACATTGTTAAACATACAACTTTTAGCAATATGTGTTGAACATTGTTAAACATACAACTTTTAGCAATATGTGTTGAACATTGTTAAACACAACAACTTTCAGCAGCATCAACAACAATACGTTAGTTGAACATTGTTAAACATACAACTTTCAGCAGCATCACAACAATACGTGTTGAACATTGTTAAACACACAACTTTCAGCAGCATCACAACAATACGTGTTGAACATTGTTAAACATACAACTTT